>NC_041224.1:9325532-9365162 GCF_002837175.3 Physeter macrocephalus | reverse complement strand
GGGGGGGTGGGGGCGGGGGGGCTTGGTTTTGAACTGCTTGCAGGTGGTGCTGGTGCTGCTGGTTGGATGCCCCGCCCCCCGGCCGAGCTTCCCTGGCGTGATGGAGATCAGGCACACCTGGCGTCAGGAAAGAGCCTGCCCCATCGAGCTGATTAACGCCCGACGAGCCTCACATTCGACCCGAGTTCCTAGGTTGGAGGCCCCTGCCCTTTCCACTTTGCTTGCGAGCGTCGGTTCAGTCGCGGGAGTTACCGGATGAAGAGTTCGCAGGTAGGGCTTTTATTCATCTTTGCCTTGAAAGCCAAGCGGCCCCGACACGTAGAGCTTTGTCGTCCTTTTATTGGAGAGTAATATGTAGCTGAACACACCCCCCTTTGTACAGGTCGACGTGGTGTGGAGGTTACGCAAAAGAAGCACCGGGCACCAGCCGTGTTTGGGTTTCGATGAGCACGTTCTGATTTTGTCGTGAAGCCTTAACTTAAGCCAGTTTAGTTAGAAAAGCTCTGATGGATGAGTTTGTTCCCACTTCAAGTTTAGAGTAGTTTGGGGCTTGGCTAAATTAAACATCGTGATGTGAGCTACTCTGTAACCTTCAAGTTAGAGTGGGTTTAATTTCTTTTTAAATTTTATTGAAGTCTAGTTGACTTACAGTGTCGTGTTAATTTCTGCTGCACAGCAAAGTGACTCAGTTATACGTACATGTATTCTTTTTCATGTTCTTTTCCGTGATGGTTTATCACAGGATATTGAGTATAGTTCCCTGTGCTCTACAATAGGACCTTGTTGTTTATCCATCCTACGGATACTAGTTTGCACCTGCTCATCTAGAGTGGGTTTAATTTGACCGTTGGATGAGGTGGTGCCGAGGATGTAGAGGAAGTAAAAGGAGTCAGCTGTCGGAAGGATTTGGAGGGACATTTTCAGCGAGTATTTTGCAACCCAGCACCAGTGTGCTCTGGTTGTAAGCAAAGACCTGGCCATCAGAGGTCATCTGCAAGGGTCATCCTAAGAATAGGATGTAGTGGCTCCTGAGGGTACCTTTCTAGGTTGGCCATCCCTCCCCCCATGCTACCTTATACCTGGCTCTTTGTTAAGCCCTACCAGCAACCCAATAGGCTGAGCTGGACCTCCAGCCTAAAGCAATCTTAAAAATTGATAGAAATTCTCTTTTCCTCAAAATTGAGTGGTAATGATAAAAATATTATGACGAGTTTTGCCTTCTAAATACAGAGTCTAAATTTGGGGTGGCTGCTCATGGTCACATCGCTTTCAGTCGCCTAAGTTATGTGTTGCTTACTGAGCTTTGCGGTAAATAGTGTTTTACTTGAAACCAGATTTCACAATAACGTTAGAGTATTTCTGTTTAGTAGGCCTAAATTTAGGATTCCACTGTATTTCTACTCGGTGATTGATTTGTTTTTTAGTCACTGAACTAGAAATGCTCCCGGAGGAATAAAAACGAAGGAGCAAGTCATACAGAATTCTTATTTGAACATCCATCACCCACTGACAGAGCCCGCTTTAGGGAAAGGAGAATTGGTATCATGTTACCGTGAGGCGGAATTCAGGGCCTGGGAAGGTGGTTCCACGGCCGCGTGCTGACCAGGACCAGGGTGTATATAAATATGCCCAGAAATTACAGCCATGATCACCCGTCCGCCACCCCTTCCAGAAGCCAGACTTTGGAGATGCGACTGTGCCTCTCTCTGTGAGACGCCCCTCTCAGGATACTGCACTTTGACAACTTCCTTTCCTCTTCGAAGCTGGAGGGGAAGGGTTGGATTGTGACGATGCCGGTTGCTAGGGTAGACTGGACCAATCAGGTTGGGGCTGTTGTGTGCATGAAGAATTCAGGCGCTAAACTGGAATCTTGGTTCAAATCCCAGCAGTGCCACTTAAGAAACTTACAACTTCTTTGAGCAATTTTTATTTCTGTAAAATAGGGCTAAAAATAGACCCTACCTCATGAGATCGCGGTGGGGTCAGTATGAGATGCTTACTGTTGCTCAAGCGCAGGGCCTGGAGAATACTGGAGGCTCGATGAATATTAAATCACCATCACCATCACCATCATCCGTATCCCGTTCTTTTATCACATTTTCACAGTTTACCTCTCAGGGCTGTACCTCAGCTCATGGAAATGTCTTTCCTTGGTAGGGAATGGAGATCAAACCTTTTTATGTCTTTACAGTCTTCTACTCGAGCCTCCAAACCAGTCACTCAAATATTTCCTTACTGTTTTTTCACCTTGACTCACTTCCAGAGCCGGAGAGATGGTGGGGGGCCCTCTGGTTGACCCCAGTCTGCCGTCTCCTCTGGGAAGCCTCCCTCCAAGTGTCATAATGCTTACACGCAGCGTGAGCCCCTCTCTCTTATTCTTTATCTTATTTATTTATTTATTTATTCTTTTTGCCCAGAGGCACTCACTTTATTTTAGTTTAAACTTTTAATTTTATATGGAGCATAGTTGATGAACACTGTTGTGTTAGTTTCAGGTGTACAGCAAAGTGATTCAGTTATACATATGCATGTATCCATTCTTTTTCAAATTTTTTTTCCCATTTAGGTTGTTACATAACATTGAGCAGAGTTCTCTGTGCTATGCAGCAGGTCCTTGTTGGTTTTCTGTCTTATATATAGTAGTATGTATATGTCAATCCCAAACTCCCTAACTCTAAGCAAAACCTATTATGTTCCACTCTGATCACACTTCTAAGGGATCTGGAGGTTGAATAAGGGAAGCTGATGGGGAGGAACCTTTTTGAGATCATGGCTATGGTCACACCTTGATTTCAATCCAGAGCCCAAAGGAGTTCAACCCACTGCCCCTGTTGCCAATGTACCTGTTGCACCTGCTGCTGAGGGGATGCGACCGGCTCTGAAAAGAGTCCAGGGTCCATGAGGCGTCACCCGCGGGAGTGCTGGCTTGTTCAAACAGGGCAGGCGCCCTCCAGCTGGAGGTACACACAGCCTCCCTGGACAGCGAGGCCACCATGGACAGCGGCGCCAACTCACCCAGCGGATGTTCCTACCTGCCCTAGCACCCGTGTGTGGGGGGCAATGAGCCCCCCATGTCAAGCTCTTACCTCCATAGCCACATCTCAAAACCCACTGGAAATCGTAGGAAGTTTGAGAAGCCAAAGAGAGTTTTCCAAATCCAAAGTGATCTTACCCCATGTGAAGGGCCTGTGAAATGCACACCTGCCCTCCCCCTACCACAATGTTCATGTCTCAGAGACAGACTTTATCATACGGACCTTCCCCCCACCTCCCAGCCCATCCCCCCACCGCTGCGTAACCCGCTTTGTAAAGCCTCTTGCTTCTCAGAGGCTTTCTTTCTTTGTATGATAAATCCCTCCATCTCCCTAGTCATCTTGAACAATATAAAAAGAGAAAGATCTTCCTCTTCCCCTGTCCACAGAGACAGGTGCTGCCTGCTGGGACCCACCTAGGCTCTCACCAATTCCCATCTCTACCCTTGACTTTACACAAAATTTTGCAAAGTATCCAGGATTTCTGGTTTATGGATTAGTTTTATAACACAATCTCAGCATTTCCCTTAAATAGCTATGCAGAGTGCCCCTAAACTCAGCCCACAGCATCCCATCATGCTGGTGCAAGAACCAACCTCAGAGATTTAATTCAACTCTTTGATTTTATAATGGTGATGTAATAGCAAATATTTTTATAGTGCTTACTAGGTGCCAGATACTATTCAAGGTGCTTTATAAGACTCATTTAATTCTCTTAAGAACCCTGGAAGTATAGGTGAAACACTCTTTTCATCCCCCCTTTTACAGATGAAGAAACTGAGGCCCAGAGGGGTAAGTTAACTTGCCCAAGGCTACAGAGCTAAGGCAGGCTGGCTCCAGAATCTGTGACCTCAATCCCTATAACACACAGCCCCTATAGAGAAACAATTGAGGTTTGGAGAGTCTAAACGATAGCCCAAGCTCTTATCTCTGTAAAGGAGTTGACCAAGGACTCAGCTCGAGATCTCAGACTTCTGGTCCAGCAATCTTAACAATTTTTACCATCCTCTCTGGTCCCAGTCAACCCTTCTCCTCACTAAGGTCTCAGTCATTTAAGGTGGCTTTTGCTTATTCTTGTTCATGTTAATTTCTTCCCATGAGGATCTACAGTCTACGCAGCATGTTGTTTTTTTTACTGGAAGTTATGATTTTCATACAACTTAACATCATTTAACAAATGAATTCTTTAAGTTCTAAAATTCCAAAAGGTTTCTAGGCTTAAGGATTTTTTTTGTTAAAATATAATTGATATATTACATTATTAGTTTCTGGTATACAACATAATAATTCAATGTCTGTGCATGTTGCTAAACAATCCGCCACAACAAGTCGAGTTATCATCCATCACCATAGTAGTTACAACTTCTTTATTTTTTGTGATGAGAACTTCTAGGATCTACTCTCTTAGCAAGTTTCAAGTACGCAATACAGTATTATTAACTATAGTCACCATGCTGTACTACGTCCCATAACTTATTTATTTTATAACTAAAAGTTTGACACCCTTTGCCTATTTTGCCCACGCCTTACCCCCCGCCTCTGGCAACCACGAATCTGTTCTCTGTATCTATGAGCTCATTGTTTTTGTTTTTGTTTTTAGATTTCACATATAAATGAGATCATATGGTACTTATATCTCTCTGTCTGACCTCTTTCATTTAGTGTACTGCCCTCAAAGTCAGTCCATTTTATTGCAAATGGCAATATTTCATTCTTTTTTATGGATGAATATATTTCGTGGTACATAGGTATATACATATATATCACATCTTCTTTATCCATTCGTCCATCAGGGACACTTAGGTTGCCTCCATATCTTTGTTATTGTAAACAGGGCTGCAGTGAACATGAGTGTAGAGATATCTTTTTAAAAAAATAAATAAATTTATTTATTTATTTTGGCTGCGTTGGGTCTTCGTTGCTGCACGCGGGCTTTCTCTGGTTGCATCAGAGGGGGCTACTCTTTGTTGCAGTGCATGGGCTTCTCATTGCGGTGGCTTCTCTTGTTGTGGAGGACAGGCTCTAGGCACGCAGGCTTCAGTAGATGTGGCACGCGAGCTCAGTAGTTGTGGCTCATGGGGTGTAGCGCGCAGGCTCAGCAGTTGCGGTGCACGGGCTTAGTTGCTCTGTGGCATGTGGGATCTTCCCGGACCAGAGCTCGAACATGTGTCCCCTGAGGCGGATTCTTAACCACTGTGCCACCAGGGAAGTCCCTAGACATCTTTTTAAGTTAGTGTTTTTGTTGCCTTCAGATAAATACCAGAAGTGGAATCTTGGATCATATGGTAGTGATATTTGAAGAATCTCCATACTGTTTTCCACAGTGACTGTACCAATTGACCTTCCAGCCAACAGTGCACAACTATTCCCTTTTCTCCACATTCTCACTAACACTTGTCATTTTTTTTAAATAATAGCCATTCTAACAGATGTAAGGTGATATCTCATTACGGTTTTGATTTGCATTTCCCTGATAAATAGTGATATTGAGCACCTTTTCATGTACCTGTTGGCCATCTATATGTCTTCTTTGGGAAAATGTCTAATCATATCCTTTGTTCGATATATGATTTGCAAATATTTTCTCTCATTTGGCAGGTTCACTTTTATTTTGTTGATAGTTTCCTTTGCTGTGCAGAAGCTTTTTAGTTTGATGTAGTTCCACTTGTTTATTTTTGCTTTTGTTGCCTTTGCTTTTTGTGTCAAATCCAAAAAATCATCACTAAGACTGATGTCAAAGAGCTTATTGCCTACGTTTTCTTCTACGAGTTTTATGGTTTCAGGGCTTGCATTCAAGTTTTTAGTCCATTTTGAGTTAATTTTTGTGTATTTTGTAAGATAGTGGTCCAGTTTCATTCTTTAGCATGTGGTGGTCCAGTTTTCCCAGACTGTTCATTCAAGAGACTGTCCTTTCCCCATTTTATATTCTTGGCTTCTTTGTCATAAATTAATTGACCCTATATGCATGGGTTTATTTCTGGGCTCTCTATTCTGTTCCTTTGATCTATGTGTCTGTTTTTATGCCAATACCATACTATTTTGATTACTACAGCTTTGTAAAGTAGTTTGGAATCAGGAAGTGTGATGCCTCTAGCTTTATTCTTTCTCAGAATTGCTTTAGCTATTCAGGGTCTTTTGTGGATCCATACAAATTTTAGGACTGTTCCTTCTATTTCTGGGGGAAAATGCCATTGGAATTTTGATAGAGATTGCATTGGATCTGTAGATTGTTGTTTTGGGTAGTATGGACATTGTAACAATATTAATTCTTCTAATCCATGACCGTGGAGTATCTTTCCATTTATTTATACCTTCAATTTCTTTCATCAGTATTTTATAGTTATCAGTGTACAAGTCTTTCACCTCCTTGGTTATATTTATCCCTAAATATTTTAGTCTTTTTAATGCTATTGTAAATGGGATTGCTTTCTTAATTTCTCTTTCTGATAGCTTGTTGTTAGTATATAGAAATGCAACTGATTTTTGTATGTTGATTTTGTTTCCTGCAACTGTACTTAATCCACTTTTTAGTTCTAACAGTCTTCAGGGTGTTCTCTTTGTAGTCTCATGTCGTCTGCAAATAGTGGCAGTTTAAATTCTTCCTTTCTGATTTGGATACCTTTTCTTCCTTCCTCCCTGCCTCCCTTCCTCCCTTCCTTCCCGTCTTTCTTCCTTTCCTTTTTTTTTTTTTTTTTTTTTTTTTTTTTTTTGCCTAATTTCTCTGGCTAGGACTCCAATATTAAGTTGAATAAAGTGATAAGTATAGGCATCCTTGTCTTGTTCCTAATATTAGAGGAAAAGCTTTTAGCTTTTTCGCCATTGAGTATAATGTTAGTTTTGGGCTTGTCATATATGGCCTGAATTATGTTTAGGTATGTTTCCTCTACACCCACTTTGTTGAGAGATTTTATTTTTAAAAATGGTTGTTAAATTTTGTCAAGTGCTTTTTCTGAATCTGTTGGGATGATCGTGTGGTTTTTATTCTTTGTTTTGTTAATGTGATGTACCACATTGATTGATCTGTGGTTGTTTAACCATCCCTGCATCCCTGGAATTAATCCCACTTGATGCTGGTCTATGATCTTTTAATGTATTGTGGAATTTGGCTTGCTAATATTTTGTTGAAGATTCTTGCACATGTTCATCAGGAATATTGGCCTGTAATTTTCTTTTCTTGTGGCATCCTTGTCTGGCTTTCATATCACAGTAATGCTCGTCTTGAGAAAAAAGTTTGTTCCCTCATCTTCTATTTTTTGGAAGAGTTTGAGTGATATTAATTCATCTTTAAATGTTTGGTAAAATCATCAGTGAAGCCATATGGTCCTGGACTTTTGTTTGTTGGAAGGTTTTTGATTACTAATTCAATCTCCTTCCTAGGAATCAGTCTGTTCAGATATTCTATTCTTCATGGTTCAGTCTTGATATATGTTTCTAGCAATTTAGCCACTTCTTCAATGTTGTCCAATAATTGTTCTAGTAGTCTCTTATGATCCTTTGTTTTTCTGTGGTAACAGTTGTAATATCTTCTTTATTTATGATTTTATTTATATGATTTGTCTCTCATTTTTTCTTGGTGAGCCAAACTAAAGATTTGTCAGTTGTGTTTATCTTTTCAAACAACCAGCAGTTCGTTTTATTACTGAGCCCAAGCTCCTACAGCTCACCCCATGACAGGCCAGTAAATCAAGAGACAAATTGTTGCGGCAACGAATAGTGACTTTATTCAGAAAGCCAGCAGGTCAAAAAGATGGTAGACTAGTGTCCCAAAGACCCGTCTTACACAAGTTAGAACTCAGGCTTCTTTTCTACTAAAAGGGGAGGGAGTGTGGCTGTTTGTTGCAAACTTCTTGGTACCAGAATCGTTTATTCTTGCAGCTGTCCAAGTAAGTCTGGTCACAATGTTTCTATAAACCTCCAACAAGACAAATGTTATTCTTTGTTCTGCAACTTTTTATCTCTATATGAATGGAAAACTGTTATCCATTTAAAGGTCAGAGCTTTGAGAATGGGCTAGACTGTATATTTCAGGTTATAAGCAACATTCTTTTATGAAAGGTGCAGAACCAACATGACTAAGCACAGGCAACAGAGCACAAAAGTTAGAGCTAAAGGAATAGATTCAATATGGAGTCAGGTTTGTTTTTCTCTGTTACAGTTTCACTGATATTTTCTGTTGTCTTTTTAGTGTCTCTTTTACTATGAAATTTCCACTCTGATCTTGTTATTTCTTTCCTTCTACTAACTTGGGAATTTATTTGTCTTTCTTTTTCTAGTTCCTTGAGGTATGAGGTTAGGTTGTTTAACTGATATTTTTCTAGTTTCTTGATGTAGGCACTAGGAACTTCCCTCTTAGAACTGCTTTTTCTGCATAAGTTTTGGTATGTGGTGTTTCCATTCTAATTTGTTTCAAGGTATTTTTTTAAATTTTCTTTGATTTCTTCTTTGACCTATTTGTTGTTCAGTAGCATGTTGTTTAACCTTCACGTATTTGTAAATTTTTCAGTTTTCTTCTTGTAATTGATTTCTAGTTTCATACCATTGTAATTGGAAAAAATGCTTGATGTGATTTCATTATTCTTAAATTTATTAAGACGGGCCTAACACGTGGTCTAACCTGGAGAATATTTCATCTATGCTGGAGAAGAATGTATATTTTGTTGCTTTTCAATGAAATGTTCTGTATGTGTTTGATAAATTCATGTTGTCTAACGTGTCATTTAAGGCTGATACTTTCTTCCTGATTTTCTGTGTGAATGATCTATCCATTTGATGAAAGTAGGGTGTTGAAGTCCTCTACTATTATTGTGTTGCTGTCTGTTTCTCCCTTTAGGTCTGTTAATATTTGCTTTATATATTTAGGTGCTCCGAAGTCAGTTGTGTAAATATTTACAAATGTTATATCTTCTTGTTGAATTGACCCCTTTATCATTATATAATGACCTTCTTTGTCTCTTCTTACCGTCTTTGTCTTAAAGTGTATTTTGTCTGATATTTGTATAGGTGCCTGAGCTTTCTTTTGTTTTCCATTTGCATGAAATATCTTTTACCACCCCTTCACTTTCAGTCTGTGTGTGTCCTTACATCTGAAGTGAATCTCCTGTAGGCTGCATATAGATGGGTCTTGCTGTTTTATCCATTCAGCCACTCTGTCTTTTGATTAGAGAATTTTAGTCCATTTACAGGTAAAGTAATTGACAGGTATGTACATTCGACCCTTGAAAAATGTGTGTTTCAACTGTATGGGTCCACTTATATGTGGAATTTTTTCAGTAGTAAAAACTATAATACTACACGATCTGTGGTTGGTTGAATCCTTGGATATGGAACTGTGGACACAGAGGAACTGTGGATGTGGAGAAACCATAAATACGGATGGTTGACTCTACGTTTTATGCAGATTTTTGACTGCGTGGAGGATCAGTGCCCCTAATCCCCGCGTCGTTCAAGGGTCAACTGTACTTATTGACGTTTTGTTAATTCTTTTCTGATTGTTTTTAATTCCTCTGTTTCTTTCTTCTTCCCTTGCCCTCTTCCTTTGTGATTTGATGATTTTCTGTAGTGATAAGTTTAGGTATCCTTCTTTTGATCTTTTGTGTATCTACAATTGGTTTTTGCTTTTTGGTTACCATGAGGCTTATATAAAACAACTTACATTTGTAACAATCCGTATTAAGTTGATAACAGCTTAAGTTGGAATGCATTCTAAAGCTCTACATTTTTACTTCCCCCACCCATGTTTTATGTTTTTGATGTCACAGTGTACAACTGTGTATCCATTAACAAATTATTGTAATTATGTTTTTTTACTACTTTTGTCTTTTAACCTTCATATAGTTTTTAAGTCATGAACACACCACCTTTACATCAGGTTATTTTCAATTTTACTATATATTTACCTTTACCAGTGAGATTTGTACCTTCATATGTTTTCCTGTTCCTAACTGGTGCCCTTTTGCTCAGCTTAAAGAAGTGTCTTTAACAATTCTTGTAAGGCTGGTCTAGTGGTGATGCATTCCTTTAGCTTTTGCTTGGCTGCAAAATTTTATCTTGCCTTCAACACTGAACAACAACTTTGTCAGGTAGAGTAGTCTTGTTTGACAGTGTTTTGTTTTGTTTTGTTTTGTTTTAGCTCTTTAAATATGTCATGCCACTTCCTTCTGGCCTGCAAAATGTCTGCTGAAAAAAATCTGCTGATAGTCTTATGGGGGTTCCCTTGTTTATAACAAGCTGTTTTTCTCTTGCTGCTTTTAAGATTCTCTCTTTGTCTTTAACTTTTGACACTTATTTATAATGTGTCATGGTGTGGATCTCTTTGAGTTCATCTTTTTTGGAACTCCCTGGGCTTCCTGGATCTGGATGTCTGTTTCCTTTCCCAGGTTAGAAACATTTTGAACTGTTATTTCTTCAAATAATTTTTCTGCCGCTTTCTCTCTCTCTTCTCCTCCTGGGACTCCCATAATGTGAATGTTGTTCTGCTTGATGGTGCCACATACCTCCCATAAGCTGTCTTCACCCTTTTTTTCATTCCTTTTTCTTTTCGTTGTTCTAAGTGGGTGAATTCCAATGCCCTGCTTTCGAGTTCATTGATCCTTTCTTTTGCTTCATCTGATCTGTTGTTGAACCCTTCTATTATATTTTTCAGGTGAGTTATTATATTCTTCAATTCTGTGACTTCTATTTGGTACTTTCTTATATTTTCTATCTCTTTGTTGAAATTCTCATTTTGTTCATCCATTCTCCCAAGATCAGTGAGTATCTTTATGACAATTATTGTGAACTTTTGATCAGGTAAATCACATATCTCCATTTCATTGAGGTCTTTTTCTGAGGTTGTATCTTGTTCTTTCATTTGGAACATATTCCTCCATATCATCATTTTCTTCTTTAACGCTTTGCATTAGATGCATTAGATAAAATAGTCATTTGTCTCAGGCTTAAGGAGTGGTCTCATGTAGGAAATGAAACTTATTGTTCAACGTTGCCCTAGATCTTGGTTGTGTCTCAAACCTTTATGATTGTCTAAGCAGACTAATTTACGTTTAGGGGCTCCCAATAGTTGAGGGTGTGCTGAGACCTGTCATTGTACCAGAGAGGAAGATCTCAGTCAGCACCTAGATTCAGGCTGATTGGATGCCAGACCTTCATGCAGCAGCTTTTCAGATATGCAAACATTCCTCTTTCAGAGGAGGACTGGGAGATGAGTGTTTCTGTCTGCTCCCTGTGTGCTGAAACCTGGCGTGATAGCCAATTAAGAACTGTCTTTTTCTCTTTGCTACTGTCCCATTGAACCCATGAACACAAGCCCTACTGGTCACCAGAGCCAGGCTTTCAGTGGATGTGTTCACCTGGGCTGCAGACACAAAAGCCAGGGCACCATATGTGTACGGAGCTTCTTTTTCACAGAACCGATGATCTGGGGCGGCCCAGAGGGAGGGTGCCGGGATGGAACTTGCTGGCCTCCCTGGTCCCTAACGAGGATTGTAGCTGGCCCCTTGATATGTGTTTAATTAGAGCCCTGCCCCTCAGACCACAACAATGAAGATACACTAATAGTCCTCTTCCACAGATTCTAGCAGCCCAGAGGGAGAAGGAGGCAGAAGGAGGGCACAGAGAGGGGACCCACCAGGCTCCATCCCTGGAGTGCACCTCAGTAGACCCCTAGATGTGCACCAAACCAGAAGCCTTCCACTCAGGCCGAAGCTCCAAGACAAGCAAATAGGCCTCTTTCACAGAAAGACTGGGGGTGTGTGTTTCAGTCTGCTCTCTCTGCACTGTGCCCTGGGGTGGTAGCCAGCCAAGAACTGTCTCTCCACTGGCTATAGTCCAAGGAGACCCACAAACACAAGCCCCACTGGCCACCAGATCAAGGGGCATCCCTGGGCAGCAGCCGCAAAAACTGGGGCACCGGACATCAACCAGGGCAGTAGAAGTGTGTATAAGCTCCCCTGTGGGAGATACCAGTGCAGCAGAGGAAGAGTACAGAGAGAAGCAGCCACCCTCCAGGGTCTCTGGAGAGGACTACAGTCAGCCCTCAGATGCTTGTTTAGTTAGAAGCCTGCCCGTCGGGCCACGGAATTAATATATACTAATAAGATTCTTACACAGAGTGACTGGGGGCCTCACTGTTACCTCTTGTCCTGCGCTGGGGTGGGAGCTGGTTAAGAACTCTTTCTGTATTTGTTACTGTCCTGTGGGACCCACGAATGTAAGCCCCATCGGTCGTCAGAGCCAGGAGATCAAGGTGTGTCCCCTGGGCATTAGCAGCAAGGATTGGGACACCAGAGCCGTGTAGAAGCTCCCTTATGGGAGACACCAGCGGGTTGGAGTGGGGCAGAGGCGGGGCACAAAGCTGGCGCCCAGCCTCCATCCCTGGAGAGCACCTTCGCAGGCCCCTATAAGTGTGCCAAACCCCAAGCCTGCCCCCAGACAGGAAAAGAGGCTTCCTTCACAGAAAAACCGGGGGTGTGTTTAGTCTGCTGTCTACATTGTGCCCTGGGGTGGGGGGAGGCCAAGAACTGTCTTTCCATCTGTTCCAGTCCCATGAATGCAAACCCTGCTGATCAGCAGAGCCAGGTGATCAAGGAGCATCCCCTGGGAAGTAGCCAGAAAAACTGGGGCACCAGCTGTGTGTCCAAGCTCCCCTCTGGGAGAGACTGGCCCTCTGGAGCACAACAGAAGGAATGTGCAGAGATAGAATCCACCCTCCAAGGTCTCTGGAGAGGATTGAAGTCCGCCCTCAGATGCGTGCTGAGTAGAAGCCAGACCCTCCAGCTGCAGCTCTGAAGATAAGCTAACAGGCCTCTTTCACAGAGACACTGGGTACCCCAATCTGCTGCCTTTCTGCTGTGTCCCTGGAGTGTCAGCTGGTTAAGAATTCTTTCTCCATTGGTTGTAATCCTATGGGAGCCGCCAGTGTAAGTGCCGCTGGGCACCAGAGCCAGGAGGTGCAGATGAGTCTCCCGGGCAGCAGTTGCACAATTCAGGGTGCCACGCGAGTGAGAAGCTCCTTTTGGCGTGACACCAGCCACCTGGAATGAGGAAGAGGGAGAGCACGGAGATGGCAGCCGCTGGCCTCTGTCTGGAGAGTATTTCAGCCAACTGTAAATGTCTGTTCAATTGGATGCCTTTCCCATTGGGATGATGCTTTAAGATAAACAAATAAGCAATAAGCCCCTGTTGTAGAAAGTCTGGGCACCTCTCAGTTTCGGCCTCTGCCTGGTCCCTGGGGTGAGGGTCCCAGCATGTGAGCCCTTTAAGAGTTGTTTCTCAGTTTGCAGTCATCTGCGGGTCTCACGGAACAAGCCCTGTTGGCTTTCTAAGCTAGATGGTTGGGGGCGCTCATCTTTCAGGTGCAGGTCTGAAGAGTTGGGTGCCTGATATGGGGGTCAAATGCTTTGCTCCTTGGGGAGAGGCTCGGGGTTCTGAGTTTCCTCCTGGATGTGGGTCGTCACCGTGTGGCTGGTGGGGTTTATGGTGAGATCGTGCCTTAGCCCCTCCTACCCGCTTCCGTGTGGGTTTTCTTCTCATTCGTCCAGAGTGTAGGAGTCACTCAGCTAGTTTTGGGTGTTTTTCATGAGGAAATCGTTCCTTATGTAGCTGTAGATTCAGTGTGTCTGTGGGAGGAGGTCCGTTCAGGATCCTGCTACGTCACCACCTTGAATCAGAAACTATCTATTCATCTCGAGTTTCTGACCAATCCAGGAAGCAATTGTGAAATGTTAGATACACAAGGTCACCTACTGTGATTATTATGGGGAAGAAATGGGTCTCATTTGGAGTTTTAGATGCATCACCCTTAAATAAATGCTCAGAGAGCTACCTGGTTATCACAGGCCAAACTGGAAGAGGTGAAGCTCTTCTAGGGACTAAGTCACCCAGCTCAGCTCTCTACAGTAGAGAATAGTTGGAAATAAATGTCTGGAATTGCCTAATATATATATTTTTTCCGCCCAAGAGAGACAGTATTCTGTGACCATATTACCTGTGATGAACCCAGGTAATGAGTTCAATACCGGGACCAACATTTGGAGAGAGTTCATGAAAGTTATGCTTTTTTTTTTGTTTTTTTTTTTTTAAAGAAGCGAGGGCACAGGCATATCCAGAAATGATGTTTTAATCATCATAGTAACAGCTGTTATTTACTGAACTTTATTATACAAGTGACTTGCTTATTGCTTTACCTATATTTCTCTTATCATGTAAGTCCCATATTAAACCATTTTAGAGATGAGAAACTTGAGTCAGAAAGTTTAAGTAACTAACCCAAGACCACACAGCTAGTAAATGGCAGAGCTACTGTGATTCTCTGATCTGGAGCCTTTCTCGTTACACACGCTGCCTCAAACAAGAGTTAAAAGAACAGGAAGGACATTACTGGAAGAGGAACCTCTGAAATATTATGCAGGAATCACCTTTTTAACATATCTACTTCCAACAGTGGAACAAGCTGACTTGGGTGGTTTAATAACAGTTGAGGAAGCCTGTTATTAAAGAGATATGAAGCTAGATGACTTCTAAGGCACCCCCCCAAGTCTGGGAGTAGATGACTTCTAAGGCACCCCCCCAAGTCTGGGAGTTGATGCCTGTGCAGGGGCATTTTGTTGCAAGGAATAAAGAAAGACAATGTACTTGTATTGCAAAGACTCAAACGTACTATGTACAACTCAGGAAAGAGAAGCATTTTCCCATCTATTTTTGGAGCGGTTTTGGGTTCGCCGACTCTATCTGGGTGTTCTTCTTGCAAATATCCAGGTCATCAGAGTACTCAGCAAATGTTTTTGTTTTGTTTTGTTTTTTTTGTGGTATGCGGGCCTTCCTCTGTTGTGGCCTCTCCCGTTGCGGAGCGCAGGCTCCGGACGCGCAGGCCCAGCGGCCACGGCTCACGGGCCCAGCCGCTCCGCGGCACGTGGGATCCTCCCGGACCGGGGCGCGAACCCGGTTCCCCTGCATCGGCAGGCGGACGCGCAACCGCTGCGCCACCAGGGAAGCCCTCAGCACAGCAAATGTTTTGAAGTGACGTCTTTCCTTGTCTACCTTTTCCCCTCAACTTTCGTTCTTTCAGGGTAGAATGCTAGCTCTTATTCACTTTTGTACTCTTCTAACTTAGCCTACTGCCCCAAAGCTGCTAAATAAAAATGTGTCAAAATGAACTGTCTAAACGCCAAATCAAGTCATTCCTCTCTTCAAAATATTTTGTCTGTGGGACTTCCCTGGTGGCGCAGTGGTTAAGAATCCGCCTGCCAATTCAGGCAACGAGAGTTCGATCCCCGGTCCAGGAAGATCCCACATGCCGTGGAGCAACTAGGCCTGTGCACCACAATTACTGACCCTGCGCTCTAGAGCCCGCGAGCCACAACTACTGAGCCTGTGTGCCACAACTACTGAAGCCTGCACACCTAGAGCCCGTGCTCCGCAACAAGAAAAGCCACCACAGTGAGAAGCCCACGCACCACGGCAAAGAGTGGCCCCCGTTCGCCGCAAGAGAAAACCTGTGCGAAACCTGCGCGCAGCAACGAAGACCCAACACAGCCAAAAATAAATAAATAAATTGAAAAGAATATTTGGTTTCTCCCTCTTGCCTCCGTGAAAATGTCTAAGTTACTTAACATGGAGTAAAGACTGTGATTTGCCCTCCTTCTACTTCTCCTGCTGCATTTTTGTCTCCTCCTTCTCTGTGTTTTAGGCACCAACCAAATCAGACTGCTTTGCATATTTTCCTCGCCCTCTTGCTCTTCCTCACCTCCGTGTATCTGCAAGGAGGTTCCCTCTGCCTGGCTTGCCTCAGGCACGAGTTCTTCTACAAGTTCTTCCCTCATTCTCCTAGGTCTCACCAAGCCCAGGGGGATGATGTCACTATCTTTTATGTTCCCATCAAACCTCTATCATGGCTCCTGGGGCTCTGTGGTTTATTACAGTAGAGATCGCCCTATTTCCCACCAGAGAGCTATCTCTGCATTTTCTCATGCGTCTGGATATTTCCAGAAGCTTGATCTTTACCCGATCTACAAAAGGCATTGAGTTACTATTTGATGAGCAACTGAATCAATCAAATATTGTAAATCTCCCTCCATATCTGAAACCTGGTGAGTAAAAAATAAGAGGCCAATCTAATGAAACGCCAGACTGACTTTTTGGATGGGATAACAAATAAGACATCTGAAGTATTTACCCATAGGTGTACAAGCATGAGTCTCTTTTTTTTGTGAATTATTTAAAAATTCTTTTTGTTAATATTCTGACAACGTCACAAGGTGGATAAAATTATTAGACTTGTGCTACAGACTGAATGTTGTTTGCATCTCCCCTCCAAATTCATATGTTGAAATCCCAATCCTCAAAGTGATAATATTTGGAGGTAGGGAGGTGATTAGGTCATGAGAGTGGAGCCCTCATGAATGGGGTTAGTGCCCTTAGAAAAGAGACCCCAGAGAGCTCCCTTGCCCCTTCCACCATGTGAGGACACAGCAAGAAGGCGCCATCTACAAACCAGGAAGTGGTCCCTCACCAAACACCAAATCTGCGGGCATCTTGGGCTTGGACTTCCCAACCTCAAGAACAGTGAGAAATCAATTTCTGTTGTTTATAAGCCACCCAGTTTATGGTATTTTGCTACAACATCACAAACAGACTAAGACACCTTTTTCAGAAAAGGCTGTGATAATAAGTCAATGACCGATTCATTTCATTTATTTATTTATTTTAATGAAATATAGTTGATTTACAATGTTATGTTAATTTCTATTGTACAGAAAAAGGATTCAGTCATATATATATAAACATATACATTGTTTTCATATTCTTTTCCATTATGGTTTATCACATGATATTGAATATATTTCCCTGTGTTATACAGTAGGACCTTGTTGTTTATCCATTCTATATATAGTAGTTTACATCTGTTAATCCCAAACTCCCAGTCCATCCCTCCCCCGCCTTCCTTGGCAACCGCAAGTCTGTTCTCTGTCTGTGGGTCTGTTTCTGTTTCATAGATAGGTTCATTTGTGTCACACTTTAGATTCCACTTATAAGTGGTATCATATGGTATTTGTCTTTCTCTTTCTGACTTACTGCATTTAATATGATAATCTCTAGGTCCATCCATGTTGCTGCATATGACATTATTTCATTCTTTTTAATGGCTGAGTAATATTCCACTGTATATATGTACCACATCTTCTTTATCCATTCATCTGTCAATGGACATTTAGGTTACTTCCATGTCTTAGCTATTGTAAATAGTGCCGCAATGAACATTGGGGGTGCATGCATCTTTTTAAATTATAGTTTTGTCCGATATATGCCCAGGAGTGGGATTGCAGGATCATATGGCAACTCTATTTTTAGTTTTTGAGGAACCTCCATACTGTTTTCCATAGTTCCTGCACCAATTTACATTCCTACCAACAGTGTAGGAGGGTTCCCTTTTCTCCACACCCTCTCCAGTATTTGTTATTTGTAGACATTTTAACCATGGCCATTCTGACCAGTGTGAGATGGAACCTCATTATAGTTTTGATTTACATTTCTCTAATAATTAACGATGTTGAGCATCTTTTCACGAGCCTATTGGTCATCTGTACGTTTTCTTTGGAGAAATGTCTATTTAGATCTTATGCCCATTTTTCAATTGGTTTTTGTTGTTGTTGTTGTTGTTGAGTTGTATGAGCTGTTTGTATATTTTGGAAATTAAGCCCTTGTCAGTCACATCATTTGCAAATATTTTCTCCAAATCCGTAGGTTGACTTTTCATTTTGCTTATGGTTTCCTTTGCTGTGCAAAACCTTGTAAGCTTGATTATATCCCATTTGTTTATTTTTGCTTTTATTTCTATTGCCTTGGGAGACTGACCTAAGAAAACATTGGTACGATTTATGTCAGAGAACGTTTTGCCTATGTTCTCTTCTAAGAGTTTTATGGTGTCATGTCTTATATTTAAGTCTTTAAGCCATTTTGAGTTTATTTTTGTGTATGGTGTGAAGGTGTGTTCTAACTTCATTGATTTATTTACATGTGGCTGTTCAACTTTCCCAACATCACTTGCTCAAGAGACTGTCTTTTCTCTGTTGTATACTCGTACCTCCTTTGTCAAAGATTAATTGACCATAGGTGTCTGGGTTTATTTCTGGGCTCCCTATTCTGTTCCATTGATCCATATGTCTGTTTTTGTGTTAATACCATGCTGTTTTGATTACTGTAGCTTTGTCATATTGTCTGAAGCCTGGGGGAGTTAGGCCTCCTGCTTTGTTCTTTTTCCTCAGAATTGCTTTGGCATATAAATTTTAGGAATATTTGTTCTAGTTCTGTGAAGAAATGTCGTGGGTAATTTGATAGGGATCATGTTAAATCTGTAGATTGCTTTGGGTAGTATGGACATTTTAACAATATTAATTCTTCCAGTCCAAGAGCATGGGATATCTTTCCATTTCTTTGAATCATCTCAATTTCCTTCATTAATGTTTTATAGTTCTTATCATATAAGTCTTTCACCTTGTTGGTCGGGTTTATTCCTACGTATTTTTTTTATGTGATTGTAAAAGGCATTGTCTTTTTACATTCCCTTTCTGATAGTTCATTGTTAGTGTAAAGAAATGCAACCAATTTCTGTATGTTAGTCTTGTATCCTGCCACCTTGCTGAGTTCATTTATCAGTTCTAGCAGTTTTTGTGCAGTCTTTAGTGTGTCCTATATATAGTATCATGTTATCTGCATATAATGAGGATTTTACCTTTTCCCTTCTTTTTATTTCTTTTTCTTGTCTGATTACTGTGGCTAGGACTTCCAATACTATGTTAAATAAGAATGGTGAGAGTGGGCATCCTTGTCTTCTTCTAGATTTTAGTGGGAAGGCTTTCAGTTTTTCACTGTTGAGTATTATATTGGCTGTGGGTTTGTCATAAATAACTTATTATGTTGAGATATGTTCCCTCTATACCCACTTCGGGAAGAGTTTTTATCATGAATGGATGTTGACTTTTATTAAATGCTTTTTCTACATCTACTGAGATGATTATGTGGTTTTTGTAGTTTTTTTTTGTTGATGTAGTTTATCACATTGACTGATTTGCCTATGTTGAACCATCCTTGTGACCCTGGGATGAATCCAAATTGGTCGTGGTGTATGTTCTTTTTTATATGTTGTTGGATTTGGTTTGCTAGTGTTTTATGGAGAATTTTTGCATTATATTCATCAAAGACATTGGCCTGTAATTTTCTTTTTTGGTAGTGAATGACCAATTCTTTAGTCAAATTCAGAGTATACTGCTTGCTCCAGAACTCAACTGTTGACTTATCACTGTTCAGGTGTTTCCTTTACGACTAACATGAAAAAATAGGTAAAAAATATAACACGGTCTCTGTTTAGTTGTCTTTTTTAGAAGATAGTAATTTTATATTAGAAGTGAGGTTTGGAGGAGCATTCCACACTACATTATATGACATAATGAGAATAACTATCCCCCATAACACTGCTGGCACTAGGACTGCATCTTCATTTGTTAAGCGCCAGCTGTGTACCAGACACTATTCCTGGCATTATAAGTATCTCTCCTTTAACCCCCAATGCAAGTTTGAGGTGGTTATTCTTACATAACTACACTGATGTTTGTAAGATATTGATGAGGGGTTAATTCCATCTCTCTTTTAGGGTTAGTATAAGGAGGATGAGAAAATGCATTTGAGAGTGTTTTCAAACAGTAAATCTCTATACAAATAGGTGGTTTTATTCCTGACAACTTATTTCAAGAGGAGACACTCAAATTTGAGCATATGTAATAATGTTTGTCTGATTATCCAATTATGTCCTGTATCAAGATTATTGTTGGGACTTCCCCGGTGGTCCAGTGGTTAAGACTTCACCTTCCAATGCAGGGGGTGTGGGTTTGATCCCTGGTCAGGGAGCTAAGATCCCACATGCCTCAGGGCCAAAAAACCAAAACATAAAACAGGAGCAATATTGTAACAAATTCAATAAAAACTTTAATAATGGTCCACATCAAAAAAAAAAAATCTAAAAAGAAAAAAAGACTATTGTTGACTTGGTAACTCAGAGAAATATTGTAACAAATTCAATAAAAACTTTAATAATGGTCCACATCAAAAAAAAAAATCTAAAAAGAAAAAAAGACTATTGTTGACTTGGTAACTCAGAGCCTTAACTGTCAAACAGAATTCTTCTCCGAAATAGACATTAGATGTGATTATATATACCTTCATGTACAGAGTCATAGGATGCTAGGTCTCGTAGGAAACTTTGATGGATTCAAGCTCAATTTCTTTACTTTCCAAAGGTGGAACTCAAAACAACAGTAGGCTGGCTTAACGTATGATCAGATCAGAAGCAAGTTCTGGATGACAAAGGGTTAGTAACAGAGGAGAGAAAGCTATGGAAAGGGGTTTGGAGAAACTGACTTTGCTTTGGGGAAAGGGAGTTGAGAGAGAGAGAAGAAGCTGTCCAGACACAATATTGGAAAGAGTGTCACAGCCTCAACCCTAATTCCTGAAGCCTTCCCTCCATATGGCATCAAGGAATCCAGACAGCAGAGTCGGGTGGGCTGGGGGCCCAGGCTCTGACCAGGAGGATGGCTGGGTCACTGCATCTCAGGCTTAGACCAGTGTGTCTGAATTCCAACACTGCTCCCAAGCCTGACTGTACTATTGGCTCATCAAAGGACTTGGGAATCCAGGAATTGGAAGCTGAGGCAGCAGGATGGGCCCGGCCGAGATGCTGCCATTGGTGAGTGGCAGAGCTGAGCCCAGAATCCAGCTCTCCCGACCCCTCCTCCAGCCTCCACGCTGCCTGGATGTGTCGAGTCTACCTTTGGCTATGGTCTTCTTTCCTGGATCTCATTTGTCTCTTTCTTCAGCAAAAACTTTTCTTGCAAAAGGATTAACAGTATGATTTGTGTAACTCTGTGATTGGGAGATTGAGAGGCTGGGGAACATTCCACGTCTGCAATCACTCACGTAACGGATATAGGGAACCCCCGACCCCCTGCCCGCTCTGTGAGCATCACCTGCATTTGTCAGGCACCGACTGTATACCAGGCACTACGTCAGACACTGCGAGCATATCCATTACTTGGTGGCGGTTACTGTGACGTGAGTACGCTGATGTTTACAGAACACACATACCCACATCCAGGGATCATTCAGCAGTTCAAACGAGTCTACTTCATGCAGTCTGTTCACCAATAACAAAAGGTGTTTATCCTGCCTTCCATAGCCTGCAGTATTGAAAGAGCCTGGGCTTTGAGGCCTGCCTCTGACACTTACTTGCTGTGGCTACTTGAACCAGTTCCTTGACTTCTCTGAGCCTCAGCCCTCATCATGGATGTAGCACTTTCTGCCTCTCCGGGTCAATGATCTGTGTAAGCAAACCCACCTCAGTTCCTGGCATGTGATGAGCAGTCCATAAATGAGAGCTATTATTTTGTCACTTCCGTTAATAAGATTTTGTTATCAGACCAGTTACCAGCTTAAACCGAGTCCATTCGAAAACAATAATAATAACAACAACAACATTTGCAACATTTGCCAAGCACTTTCTATATTTTGGGTGCTGTTTTATCAATAATTACCTCTATTATTTCATTTAACCTTCCCAACAGCCTTTGCTACCTATTTAAATGTAATGAATCCATGCGTAAATACTTGTCAGTAGCTGGAATCGTTTCTGGCACGTAGTAAGTGCTATACATGCTTATTTAAATTTAAAAAGAAAAAATACTGTTCTTTCCCCCATTTCTCAGATAGGGACGCTGACTCCCAGAGATAAAATGACTTGGCCAAAGTCACACGGCTGGAGAGGGAGGAAGCTGGGACCCCCACCCTGGCAGGGCTCCTGCAGGCCTCGCGTGAAGCTTGTGGTGGACGGTCCTGGTATCTCCCACGGAGCTGAAGGCTGTACCCAGTACGGAGAGGAGGAGGGTGATTCACCCGCTGAGACATCCTGCATGTTGGCTCTTTCCCTCGTTTCTTTAGATACCGACTTCTTCCGCCGACCTAACATCCAGGTCTCGCTCTGTTCATCCACTTGGGTGGTCCTTTCTCTCTCCGGAGAACAACTGGTCTACGCCAGTCTCTCTCTGATCCCACAGGGACGTAGTCACCCTTCTCTCTGCGGAGCCTTCCTGTCTAAAGCAGCCCGATTTCCTCCCACACTGCGCGCAGCAGGCCAGCCCGGATCGGAAGTTTACCTGCCTTTCCCCGCGCTCTTTGTGGGTTCTTCTAGAATGTTCCTCATCCTCCCTCTGCACAAATCGGTGAACCATCCCCCCACCGTCTCGAGAAACGCATGGCTGGAAACGGGCATCAGCGCTACATAATCATCCAGAAGCAGCATGGGGACACAGGTGACGTTTGAGCTGCTTTGCGTCCAGAGAGCCAGGGGTGGGACGGGGTGCGCGGCCCTCGTTAGGCCGCCGTTTCCCTCTCCTTCCGAGGAAGCGCCGCGGCGTGTGTCTGTGCGGACGGCCTCGTCCGCCTTGGAAGGCTGTGACCTTGATCTCCACGATAAGCACACCCCTCTCGCTTGAATCCGCCGCTCGCGGGGCCTGCTTTGCCTCTCGAGGACGCTTAGTTCTTAAACCCAGGCGAGATGAAAAACACATTGTGACTCCCTCGGGGACTGTTTAAAATGTAAAATCTAAATATTTCTCCTTTGAACGGCCTTAGCTTAGCCGGCCTGGCTCTGGTTTGTGTCCCTTCGGTCATCACACCGACGGGAGGTTTGCCAGCCCTCCATTTAGCCCAGTCGATCCGCGCTGGGGCAGAGCCAGTCGGCGCCCGGGCCCTTTCCGCTGAGCAGGCCGCGCGAGGATGGCCAAGTCTCCCTTGATCGCGTAATGCCTTTCAGATAAGGTTAACTCTGCAGTGGGCCCTGCCTCGTGTTAGTGCTTTACGGTGACAGATCCCCTGGCTCCGGCTCTCCCGCGACACTGAACCCCTCGTGAGGAACACCCAAGGGGAAGCTCAACCAGCCGGGCGTGGGGCGCAGGGCCTGGGACTCAAAATCACCCCCCTCCTTGCCCCCCTTCCCCTAACCAGGGCGTCCTGCAGAACTTCTGAACAGAAAGGAGAAACCCAAGAGAGTGGCTGCATCTTCCTTCTAGCACGCTCCCACTTTGCCAGACCTAACGGCTGCCCTCCAAATATGACTGAGAATGCTCCTCCTATCTCACACACCGTTCAGGCGTCTAGGCTGCCTTAATTTAGGACCCAGGGCTTGCGGGGGACCGGGGGGCAGGCATTGAAGGGCTCTCTGATTCCCTTCTGCAGCTGGAGTGATAGCTTCTGAGGCTCGTGGGGCTGAGTGGTGGGTGTTTTCTGTATGTTCTGTTTGCAGGTCTTCTTTGGTTCCGAGAAACACTAAACAATAAAAGAAACCCCACTGGGTGCAGGAAAAAAATATGTCTTTGTTGAGTCAGGGGGTACTTAGTACTCCAGGGACAGGACCGAGTGGGAAAGTGGCTTCCGAGTGTCCCAGCCTCGGACTCCTTTCTTCAAGCAAACTCCCACGAGGAAGCCCCACCTTAGCAGGGAGTTTTCTGGCTCAAGGAGGGTGTTGAGTGGAACACCTATGAATGGCGCCCCTGGCAAACACCTGAGGCTTTGAGGAGCAGAGCTAGGGAAGCATCTGGATATAAAGGGAACACGCAGCCTCGGGTTCCGGCTCCAGGTCTGCCATACCTTGAATGGGACCGAGCAAATCATTTCATACCCGGGGGGCTTGTTCTCTCCTCCGCTGATGGGCGTCCAGGTGAGAAGAGCGTGTGGTGATCAATTTGCTTTGGCGCACAGCACCTCCTGCTTGGCTCACTTTGCAGAGGAATGTTGGGGGTGGGTCCAGAAGAGTCATAGCTGGATTTCCATCTGCTATTTTTCTTCCTCTCCTCTCAGCTCCCATTTGGAGCTGATCATTTTGGATCAGCCAGAGAAGAGATTCTACCTGGGGTCTCCTCGCATCCCCAGTGTCTTGGTCCAAAGTTCCGTGGACTGGGTAGTTTACAACTAACAGAAATTTCCTCCTCACGGTTTTGGAGGCTGGATGTCCAAGATCAGGGCACCAGGACAACTGGCTTCTGGTGAGGGCCCTCTTCCTGGTTGCAGACAATAGACAGCCTTCTCGCTGTGTCCTCACATGGCAGAAGGGGCGATGGAGCTCCCTGGGGTCTCTTTAGTAAGGGAACTAATCTCATTCATGAGGGCTCCACCCTCATGATCCAATTACCTCCCCCAAAGCCCTATCTCCTAATACCATCACCTTAGGGGTTAGGATTTCAACATATGAATTCTGGGGGGACACAGACATTCAATCCTTAACACCCAACCACCCCATAGGTTGCAGATCAGCCAACTGCAGGCATGTCCTGTCTTTTTCCCACTTTGGGCTCGTCTGTGGCTTATTTCCTCCTCCTCTATACTTGGTTTATTTTTCTTTTTATCTTTTCATTAAAAAAAAAAACCAAGCAGTTGTGTGTACTAGGGACTGTGATGTCTCAGTGATTTGCAAGAACTGGGAGAGGGAACTGGAGTCTAAGGCTATGGACACAGAAAGGTGGGGGATGTCACGGCCCCTCCCCCCAGCCTTTCACAAGGCTGATGTCTCTGGAATATCAGAGGCCATTATCCCTGGCCTCAGGCCGTCATTCACTCCAGGCTCCTGCCTCACTGAGGGTCACTTGTTCCCGGAGTCCTCATCTATAAAATAAGGAGGCTGAGTTTGCTGATTGCCAAGATGCCTGTAAATTCTAACCTCCTTTGAGGGTACTGCCCCATATACCTCTTAAAATGGGCTTGGGCTGGAGCTGATCAGACCACCATCAGAGCAAAGCAGAATTTTGAGGAATGAAGTTCAAAGGTCCCTCATTTTGCTGTCCTTGGTGCTGCTTGGCTCATAAAATAGAACAAAACGTCATGAGTAAGATATTTTACTATCGATGAGGAAGACTGCCCTCGGCCTCTTCTTTTGCATTAAATTTTACCAGAAATGCAACATGATTGCAGACTGTTTGGAACTTTTATTTTACAAAAGTCACCTACAATCACATGACCCTGACGTTACGGCCATTATTTTTGGCTTTTCTGTTTCAGAGTTATCTCAGCTCCGTGATTATCTCAAAGATGGAAGACATTTGTTTATGCACTTTTTTACCGACATCTTATCATGAGCATCTTTGGTGCTAATGAGATCAGAGTCTTTGGGATCAGATAGCCACTTTCTACTTGGATAACTCTGGATAGCGTCTAGACCATCAGTTTCCCCATCTGTAAAGTAGTACAACCACGAGGATTAAATTAAATAAGATATATAAACACATGTAGCACAGAGTTTGACATATAGGCAATACTTAAAATATCAGTTCTGCCCTGCTTCCTTCCGAATACCCCAGACAGCTATTATTTATGGCATTTCCTATCTGACTAATTGAAATTTGGAACGGGATTATATATCTAACTCTACGTTTCGTTTTGCCAAAATTATTTTGGTGTGTAATGTTAATCCAGTCCGACATATATCGATTGAACTTCCACTTGGAAAGACACTGTGCCTTTTCCTGTGTAGCGTAGAAAAAGCATGATCCTAGCTCTCAAGGAACTTACCGTCTGTAAGCGGAGATAAAGCAAACGTGCCAATAGCTATCATCTTGACGCAAGGTGTGTCGAGAGACATAGGACAGATGTGGATTGCCATATGGGCTAACGCGTAGGAAGAGGGAACTTCTGACCAGAGACTCAGTTCCAGCTCCGCCCCTTTAAATGAATCTGTCCACTGGCTGGAGCCCCATTCTTTCGGCTCTCGTTCCTTGCTTATCACATCCTCTGGGTTTTCCACCTTATTTAATGCTGTGCTTTCTTGCCTCTCCATTTAAACTTCTTGGCTACTTTTCTTTGAACCATTTTTCTCATGCCTGCCCTTGTGACATCTTGACCTCCTGACTCCATACACTGTATATACAGTAGGGTTCATCCTGTACTACTCTGTCCAGAGCTCCAGGAAACCCGCCTGGCCAGCCATGCCCTATACATTAGCCACGCCCCAAGTCGTTAGCCACGCCCCAAGTCGTTAGCCACGCCCTGATTCACCTCTGTCCTGTTCTCAGAAAGGACTTTTTGGTAGAGGAGAGGTTTGATCTATTCCTTTAAGAGCAGACGGTTTTTTTAAGGATAGAAGGGATTTCTAAATGGTAGGAACGAGCCAAGCAAACGTGCAAATGAAGGAAATTGTCCCGTGTTTGGGAAATGCTGAGTAGTGGGGCTGGAACACAGACATACATAGAGTTGAGTCATCAAAGAATTGAGGATGGATAAATTGAGGTAAAATTGTGGAGGCTTCAGAAATCTCATTTAATAGTTTTAAACGTCACTTGATAGATAGGATGGAGTTACTCTAGATTTCTGATCTAAATATGTTCAAGTTTTCCTGACAAGGGCTTTGCAGCAGGGGAAGAATTATAATCCCACGTCTGGGCGCACCATGCTTCTTTGGGGCCCCTCTGTGGCCCACTCTTACCCCAGATGTCACCTGGTGGCACCTGCTTTGGCTTCAGCTATCTTTTTCAGTTTCTGGCCTGGCACTTCTCTGACACTGCAGCAGGATGGGAGGGAAGGCCCCTCGCAGATACCCCATCCTGCCAGCCTGGACGTGCAGGAACATTCACCCGCGTGGCAACCTGTCCCCCGTGGGGAAGGATGTGGGTGATAAATGCTACCCTCTGGGTAGCAGTCTCCACAGCTCCTAGGACTGTCCAGCACGACTGAGCCCAGAATGTACTTATGGAACTGCTGCCCTTATTTTCTGTTTCATTCTCTGCACTATTCCCCTCCTATTTCCTGGGATCTCTTCCCAAAATAAATACCTTTGAGAAATGCCTTGTCTCAAGGTCTGCTTTTCCTCAGAAAGCTGGGCTAAGACCCATGGGACTTGTGTCTCTGCCCTAGAGCAAGGATGAGAAAAAGGTTTCAAACTACATTTCAAATTCATTAGCCTGTTGAACCGTGTAGGGGGTTTCGTTTTATGGGTTTTTTTCCCAAATTCTTCTTTTTTGTTGTTATTATAAAATATATTTAACATAAAATTTGCCATTTTAACCATTTCTAAGTGTACAATTCAGTGGCATTACTTACAGTTTTGTGCTACCACCATCACTTAAACTTCAAACTTCTTTCATCACCCCAACAGAAACCCTAGAGCCATCGAGCAATAACTCCCCATGTCCTGGCAGCCTGGGTAACCTCTAATCTACTCTCTGGCTCTGAATTCGTCTATTCTAGAGATTTCATATAAATGTAATGATACAGGATTTGTCCTTTTGTGTCTGGCTTATTTCACTCAGCTTAACACTTTCAAGATTCATCCAAGTTGTAGCGTGTATCAGAACTTCCCTCCTTTTTATGACTGAATAATATTCAATTGTTTGGATAAACCATATTTTGTTTTTCTATTCACCCATCGATGGACACCTGGGTTGCTTCCACATTTTGGCTCTTGTGAATAATGCTGCAGTGAATATTGTCATATAAGTGTCTGTTCGGATCCCTGCTTTCGATTCTTTTGGGTATATACCCAGGAGGGGAATTGCTAGGTCATATGGTGATACTATGTTTAGCTTTTGGAGGAATTGACAAAATGTTTTCAACAAGAGTTGCTCCATTTTATGTTCCCACCGGCAGTGTAGAAGGGTTCTAATTTCTCCACATCCTCACCAACACATTATTCTCCATTTTTAAAATTATTATTATTATTTCCATCCTAGTGGGTGTAAAATGGTATCTCACTGTGGTTTTGATTTGCATTTCCCTAATGATGAAGGACACTGAGAGCATCTTTTCACGTGCTTATTGGTCATTTGTATATCTTCTTTGTAGAAATATCTATTCAAGTCCTTTGCCACCTTTGGGTGGTTTGTTGTTTCATTGTTGAAAATTAGAATCTTGTTATATATTCTGGAAATATGGTCAGGTATACCAGAGATACAATTTGCAAGTATTTTCTCCCAGTCTGTCAGTTGTGTTTTCACTTTCTTGGCAATGTCTTTTGATGCACAAAGTTTTTAATTTTGCTGAAGTTCAGTTTATCTAGTTTATCTTTAGTTGCTTGTGTTTTGGTGTTGTATCTAAAAATCTTTTGCCAAGTCCAAGATGATGAAAACGTACCCCTACGGTTTCCTGAACTTTTTTTGGAAGACTTATGTCTCAGGCACTTGCCATATATAATGTTATTTAATTCTTGCAGCAAACCTATATGGTAATATTGTCCCCTTTTGATTGATGAGGACATTTAAGCTCAAAATCGTAATTTGCCCAAGACTGTGCAACTAGTAAAATGATAGAGGAGGGATTTGAACTAGTGCTTCTAAAGTCCTGACAGATACAGATTTGGGGGGTTCAGGAATGAGATACCATAATTTACAGAATTTCTCAAGAATTCCCCCAAGTCATAACTTATTCTTAAAATAGATCCAACATTCTTTATGTACTTACCTCATTTTTATGGATATCTAAAAATTTTTGTTTAATAAACAAATATTAAATTTAGTAGAATTTATATAGTGAATGTTCAAACACTGGAAATGCCAGCAAACAGTATTGGCTTATATTCAAATAATGTAATGTTTGGATCTCTTAGCAAGATTAACAGAACGTCAAAGAGTCTTTTGTAGAAACTGTCAATTTAAGGATTTATTTGCTTCTAAAACTTATTTCTTAAATCATTCTTCATAGGATTTAAATAAAGCATACAATGTGTATAAGCTTATTAATATTTCTTTTATGTTCCAGAATGACTCACTGTTAGCAGCAGACAGGGCCAGAAGCAAACACTTATAATACGGCAACTGCTACGGGCAAGACCGATTAGATCGTAAATTCTCCTCTCTGACGTTGACGGTTAAGCTTTAATTCTTGCTGGAGGATGATAATACTTTCCCCCTTTCCCCAATTGCTCAACTGATTTTTCTCAGGATTTAGGAAAACATAAATTTTCTGAGGAATGCCAAGAAAGAATTCTTGCATGGAAACACTAATTAGAACCAGATCTGGGTGTTTCCCCTTAAAATCCCAAGAGACGTTAGGAAGGAAGGAGAAAAGGAAAAGATCTTCAGTTTTATGATTAGGAGGTCTCTGGTATGACACTGTGAGAGTGATTATTGGTGTATTCGTTTCCCATTGCTGCTGTAACAAATGACCACAGACTTAATGGCTTAAATTAATTCTCTCACTGTTCTGAAGGTCAGAACTTCACAGTCAGTGTCACCGGGCTAAAGTCAATGTGTTGACAGACCTGGTTCCTCCCGGGGCTCTGCTGTTTCCCTGGGTGTTTCATCTTTGAGTGGCTGCCTATATCCCTTGGCTTGTGGCCCCTCACTGATCTTCAGAGAGCGTCACTGAAGTCTCTGCCTGCATCACTCTATCTCCTCCTCCTGGACTCTTCTTTCATCCCTCTTTCGGAGACCATTGTGATTACACTGGGCCCATTGTATACTCCAAGACAACACCCCTCGTCGAAAGATCTCTAAGTTAGTCACATCTGCAAAGTCCCTTTTGCCATATAAGGTAACATTCCCAGGTCCCAGAAATAGGTCAAGGACCTAACGCGGGGGCCATTCTTTAGCCTACCGCACTGGGCACTGCGGTCCACTCTTCAAGTAAGAACGAAAGGCGGGTAGAGGTGGCCGGGACCTGACAACAGGTGAGCCATCTAGATCAAGGTACTGAATAAAGAACGTGCCTAGGTGCCAGTTAGACTTCATCTCAGTAGGCAAAATTCAAGGTCTAGTGGAACTTGGCAGGCTCCTATCCTGATCAAAGTCAAGAGCTGGTGAGTATATGAGCTGAATTACAAGGGGCTCAACTTGAAAGGAAAGGGAGTAAGATCCAGAAAACTGATGCTCTGTAGTTTAGGTGGGCAGCCATCACAGGAAGTCTGTCAATAGAACAAGAGCTCCTGTTTTTTAGGCTCTGATTTTGAAAGGAGGTCTAGCCTCTTGGAAGGAAAACGGGTAAGAATCAAGTGTGACTTCAGGGCTCTCAGGATAACAAAGGAACCAGCTTGTTCCTGCATTACAAATTCAGAATGTGGAAAGCTGCAAAAGCATAGCTCTTATGACCTGTGTGTTTTAGGAGAGGGTAGGTTTTAGAAACCATGTTATATGGTGTGGTACCTGATGTGATAAGTGATATGTGGGGTAGGTGAGCTGTGACCTAAGAAAAACATGAAATTGTCTCTGATTAGAATTAGGAATAGACTTAGACAAATCAGATTTACAGAAAGAAAGATTTATTCTTCAGGCTATGGAGCACTTAACACGTTGTATGTAAGTGCGTGTACGCACATGGGTGCATGTGAATCTTAGAAAGAGTACATTTTACTTACTCTCCCAGTGAGATATAGCAAGATTGCCTATACCTTCCTGATATTCCCCCCCGCAAAAAACTGCAATAATTAGGCTCAAATACTTCTCCTTATGGACTCATAGGAGGATTTCTTTGAATATATATCTGGAATGCGATTCCTAGGGCAGGGAATATAAGTGCCTGGTCACTCCCCAGAATGATGGTATCAGTCTACATTTTTTTCCAGGAGTCCACGAGGATTCAGGTATCCTTAGATTCCTGATAGCATTTACCATTTTCCAACTTTCTAACTTTTCCAATCAATTTATTAGGCAGTGCCTCCTTGTTGTTTTAATTTGTGCTTTTCTGTCTACTGCGTTTCAACCTTGTTTCATATGCTTATAGTCATGTGACTTTCCTCTGCTATAAACTGCCTCTGTATCCTTTGTTGACTTTTTCTATTAGAGTTGTTATCTTTTTCTTGGTTCATATGAAAGTGTCTCTTGTATTCAGGAATATGAATCCTTTGTCAGTGTCAGGCATTACAGATAACTTTTCCATTTTATCAGTCTATGAGTTTTGTCCATGATGTTCTTTGCTGAACAGAAATTCATAATTTTGATGTGATCAAACACATCAAGTTTTAGCTTTATTGTTTGCACTTCTGAGATTTTAAGAATTTTCCCCCTTTCAAGTCACAAAAAATATTCCTCTGTGTTTTCTAATAACTTTAGGTCTTTAATCCATTTGGTGTCCACCTGTCCGGTGCTGGATATTAATTAAGGTTTGTTTTTCTTCCTAATACTAGCTGCTAGATAATGGATTCTTTCTCCATTGATTAATGATGCCATTTTACTATACATTAAGTTCCCCTCTATACATGAATCTGCCTCTGACCTCTTTTTTCTGTTCTGTGGGTCTACTTTGCTGCCGTACTGTTATTACTGTGACTATATGGTAAGTCTTAATAATTGATACATGTCCCCCCTTATAGATCTTCTTTTAAGAATAACTTAGCTTTTGAGAACCTTCATTCTTTTTTTTTCTTTTTCTTTTTAAAATTAAGATACAATTCTCACACCCCATTAAACATACCCTTTTAAAATGTATAATTCAGTGGTTTTTAGTATATTTGCAGCCATCACCGCTCTCTGATCAGAACCTTTTGATTCCCCCCAAAGAGAAACTTTGTACCTATTAGTAGTTACTCTCCCTTTCCGCCTTCCCCAAACTCCTGGAAACTACTAACCTACTTTCTGTCTCTATGGATTTACCTATTCTGAACATTTCACTTAAATAGAATCATACAATATGCGATCTTTCATGACTGGCTTCTCTCACTTAGCATAACATTTTCAAGGTTCATCCATGTTGGTGTATGTACCGTATTATGTAGTATTTTTGGTGCCAAATTATATTCCATTTGTATGGATATGCCATATTTTGTTTATCATCCATCAGTTGATAGCTATTTGCGTCGTTTCCACTTTTTACTATCTTTTTTTTTTTTTTTTTTTTTTTTTTGCGGTACGCGGGCCTCTCACTGTTGTGGCCTCTCCCGTTGCGGAGCACAGGCTCCGGGCGCGCAGGCCCAGCGGCCACGGCTCACGGGCCCAGCCGCTCCACGGCACGTGGGATCTTCCCAGACCGGGGCACGAGCCCGTGTCTCCTGCATTGACAGGCGGACTCTCAACCACTGCGCCACCGGGGAAGCCCCACTTTTTACTATCTTGAATGATGCTTCCATGAACATTCACGTACATGTTTTTGTATGAACAGTTTTCAGTGCTCTTAGTTATATACCTAGGAATCAAATTGCTGGGTCATATGGTCACTCCATGCTTAAATTTTGAGAAAATTCCAAGCTGTTTTCCAAAATAGCTGCACCATTTTACACTCTCACCAACAGCAGTATCATCTTTTACCTGGATTATTGCTTAGGCTCCTAACTCTTTTTCCCTGCTTCCACATCTACCCTCAGACTGTCTCTTCTCAATTTGTATAATACCAGAAAGATTCAATGGGTTTGATTTCCATTTCCTTAATGGCTGATTTATGTTGAGCATCTTTCTATGTGTTTGTTGGCCATTTGTGTATCTTCTTCAGAGCAATGTCTAGTCAAATCCTTTGTCCATTTTTAAATTATGTTGCTGTTACTGAGTTACAATTGGATTATACCACTCCTCTGATCAGATTCTCCCCAAACCACCCAGAGTAAAAACCAAACTCCTCGCAATGGCTTAGGAAACCTACAAGATCTGCTCCCTCTGTGAACACTTTTCCTTCCACTCACCCCTCCTCAACTCTGCTCTAGCTACTGGCTGCTTCTGGACTCCTGCCTCTGGGCCTTTGCACCTGCTATTCCCCTTACCTTGATGCATCCCCACAGATGACCACAGGACTCTGATTTTTCAGGGGTCTGTTTAAATTTCATCTTTCAGTGAAGACTTACCTGTTCACCTCATTTAAAAAATCACACCACGCTTCTAGTACCACTACCACCACCCTCCCTTTCCTAGTTCCCTGGTTTATTTTTCTCCATAGCACTTGTTCCCTTTTAAGTGCGATATACTGTGCTTGTTTTTGTCAGTCTTTCTCCACCCCGACTTTAGAAAGTAAATTCCATGAGGGTAGGGATTTCAAAAGACATTACCATCCACAAGAACCTCCCAGGACGTTTGGCACTTTTCTGTTTGGAAATCAGTGCAGCAGTGGTTCAAATTATTTGTCTTTCCTGCTTCACATGGATTTCAATGTAGTCTTTCCTCCTCCTCCTCCTCCTCCATGCAGGGCTGCTTCTGTCACAGCATTGTGATTTCTACAAGGGCAAGTGGTGAGTTCATTTGTTTTTGTTGGTTTGCTTTTTTAAAAATATATAGATAAATTTATTTATTTATTTTTGGCTGCATTGGGTCTTGGTTGCTGTGCGCGGGCTTTCTCTAGTTGTGGCAAGCGGGGGCTGCTCTTCGTTGCGGTGCACGGGCTTCTCATTGTGGTGGCTTCTCTTGTTGCCGAGCACCAGCTCTAGGCGCACAGGCTTCAGTAGTTGTGGCACGCAGGCTCAGTAGTTATGGCTCATGGGCTCTAGAGCTCAGGCTCAGTAGTTGTGGCGCACAGGCTTAGTTGCTCCATGGCACGTGGATTCTTCCCGGACCAGGGCTCGAACGCGTGTCCCCTGCATCGGCAGGCAGATTCTTAACCACTGCGTCACCAGGGAAGTCCTGTTGGTTTGCTTTTTAAAATCAAAAAGTGAATATGTGTTTAAATAAAGGAAGAAATCACTGGATTCTTACTAATTAATTCCTTATCTCTTTCTTTAAGAAATTTCCAATTGCAATCTGGCTTCCCCTTCCACCTAGAAAACTCAACTGCTGCCAGCTACCCCTGACATTGATTGGAACCCAGAGGGGTGGTGAGGGGCCCAGGAACTAAGCCTCATAACTTCAGGATAAATCAGACTCTGCTCCCCAGCAGTCCTGCTTCCTTTATTGAGTTCGTTCCCTCGTTCTCACTCTGTCATTCGTGTCTTTTTTATTGATTAGCGTACAACACACAGAAAGCACACAGATCATAAGTGTACAGCTCAATTAAATCTCCCAAGTTCAACACACCTGCCCAACCAGCTTTCACATCAAAAGACCAAATGCTACCCAGCAGAACCCACCTGGATTGGTTGTACTTTTAGCTGATGAAGGAGGTCAAGGCAAAAAAACAAACAAATGGACCATAGCACGATACCTTTTTACCTTAGTAACAGGACTATACCTTTTCAGAAATGAGCTTCCAAATGTGCCCGATACTCTTGAATTTCCATAATGAGCTCATCTAAACTCTGTGCAGATGTCTGATAATGCGATCCATCCTAGCATTTTAGCTTTTCTCTCTTTTTTAAAAATAAACTTTTTTTTAAAAAAAGGGAACTAATGTTGAATATATGTGGCCGGTTTGTCTTTTGATCCTGTAAGTGGATGGCTCCCAGGAGGAGAAGGGCAGCAAGGCGCCATCTGAAATTACCCTAAATCACTCTCAAAATCTTATCACCCCTTCTTCTCAAGCAGCCTTTGCATGGGATCCAGGCTCTCCTCTCAGGAAGCAAAGCAGACAATCATCTATAGCCCAGAAGTGCTGAGAAAGCCCCAAGCTCGAAATATCCCTTCTGAATTTGCTAGTTTCTCCATCAGTTTCTGACCTTTGTTCTTAGACCTTCATGTTGGCAAAAGCAAGTACCCCTAGAAGGATATGATTTGAAGCATGATGCTTTAAAAATGCAACAAGTTTGACATACCTTCCAGGTGTAATGCTTTTCTGGGGTAGGTTAGAGAGAATAAAACGCTGAGGGAGAAAAGGAGTAATCAGGAGAAAGTGACATTTGTGGGAATTCGTGTGGTTTAGTGGTGAAGAGGTTAAGCGTGAGAGACAGACACGGGCTCCAGTCCTATAGCACTGCCACTGTACAAGCTGTGTGTGCTACAGGTTGCTGCCTTCAAGTTCCCTAAGCACTGGGTTCATTATCCACAACACAGAAGAATCACTGTCATAGTGCAGTGAGATTCTGTAGAATGGGGATAATCATGCTAACAGTGTGGTGAGAATCAAAGGAAATAATGCATTTGTAGGAAGCAGAATAAAGATGCCCACATCCTAATCCCAGGAATCTGTGAATGTGTCACCTTATGTGTTGAACGGGCCTTTGCAGTCGATTACCTTTAAGGACCTTGAGGTGGGTTGATGGCAAAGGAGAATTAGGTTGCAGATGGAATTAAGGTTGCAAATCAGGGAGATTATTGAAATAGGGAGATGATACGGGATTATCTGTGTGGGTCCACTGTACTCACAAGGATCCTTAGAAGTGAAAGAAGGCAGAAGAGAAGGTCAAAGTGAAGTGAAGTATTGGGAGAAGAACTTGACCTACGATGGCTCTCTTTACAATGAAGGGAGGGGCAAAGAGCCAAGGAATACTGGCAGCCTGGAGAAGCTGGAAAAGGCAAAGAAATGGATCCCCCCCAGAGCTTCCAGAAAGAGACACAGCCCTGCTGATACCTTGATTTTTAGCCCCATGAGGACTGTGTCAGATTTCTAATCTTCATAACTGTAATATAATACATTTGTGTTGTTTTAAAGCCTTTGAACTGGTGGTAATTTGTTACCCCAGCTCCAGAAAACAAACACAAACGAACAGAAAACTAATAAAATATTTAAAGACCCTAAAGAAGTGCCAGGTACATAATGAGTTAATACATTAAATCCATGTTAGTTATGCAGGATAGATAGGGAAAAGGCATGCCGAATACTCTCAAACGTTTAATATGTAACAATTTTGTCCAGGGTTGACCCTGTATATGTCATCAAAAGCCTGCTCTGAGGATGTCAGAGAGATTCACAAAGCTGGCTCTAGGACCTAAAGTAATTCTTCCTCTTACTTGTTATGGTCAGAGCCAGGGGGGTCGTGTCTAAGTACACCCCAATAGTCATTCTGTTCAAAAAGCACTTGAAGAAATGTGTTATTACAAATATATATATATAATACATTCTTTGTCTATAAATATATATTATTTATACATAAATATATTATAATATCATATAAATATATGTATTATATACATGAATATATAAATATACATAAATATATAAATATATTTATATGTAACTATATATTATATTATACAAATATATAAAAATATATATGTGTATATATATATATACGCACACAGATACATACATAAACTTATATAAATATAATTTATATTTATAAAAAATAAACCCCTTCCTGGGCTATAGCAACGTCAGATGGATGTAACCCACCTCATTGATTACCACCCTTCTGATGCAGACCCTGTTACCTCTCACATCGATGATTTTTTTTTTAACGTCTTTATTGGAGTATAACTGCTTTACAATGGTGTGTTAGTTACTGCTGTATAACAAAGTGAATCAGCCATACATATACATATATCCCCATATCCCCTCCCTCTTGCGTCTCCCTCCCACCCTCCCTATCCCACCCCTCTAGGTGGCCAGAAAGCCCCGAGCTGATCTCCCTGTGCTATGCGGCTGCTTCCCACTAGCTATCTATCTTACATTTGGTAGTGTATATATGTCCATGCCACTCTCTCGCTTCGTCCCGGCTTACCCTTCCCCCTCCCCGTGTCCTCAAGTCCATTCTCTACATCTACATCTTTATTCCTGTCCTACCCCTAGGTTGTTCAGAATCATTTTTTGGGGGGGTTACATATATATATGTGTTAGCATACGGTATTTGTTTTTCTCTTTCTGACTTACTTCACTCTGTATGACACGTCGATGATTTTTAACAGCCTTCCCACCCGTCTCCTGCACGTTGGTGGCCCCTGCCTTCCAATCCATCTTCCATGCTGTCTTTATGGAGCTTTCTAATAATAAAAGATCTGGCCCTGTCCATGCCCACCCCTGCCCCCGGGCGTTTAGTGATTTCCCAGAACTTTTATAGGAGAAGGTCTTGAGATCATCAGTGATTTCAGAGCACTTTACAGGCTGTTTCCAAGCCCCTTTCCTTTCTAGAAAGCTTGAGATTTCCCAGCCTGCCTACTTGAGCTTTGGGCCGTGGCCTGCCAGGATGACTCCTCAGTCCCTAAACATGTACCTACCTCCTGACTTTGGCCATCCTGTCCCCTCCCCTTGGAAGGTCTTTCTCTGACAACTTGGCAAGTCGAAGTTTCATCCACTGCTGTCTAAAGCCTTTACAGACCAGCCCAGCGAGACGTAGTCTCTTCTCCGAGACCACAGAGCATCAGCTGCCTTCTAGAACAGTGCGTTCATACCTGCCTTAAATTCTCTGTGAGTACATAAACCTTAGAGGGCAGGAGGGATGGGAGGTGAGGGACACGGAAGCTTACGTATTGATGCACCGCACACAGCGTCAGAACTGTGCCTTCCATGACGGTCCTCAGTGTCACACGTGGCTATTTAGATTTTAACTAGTCAACGTTAAATCAATTAAAAACTCTTTAGTCCTCCTGGCCAAATTTCACCTGTTCAATTGCCACACGTAGTTAGTGGCTACCGTACTGGAAAGCAGGGACATAGAACTTTCTGTCATCATTGAAAGTTCTGGGACTTCCCTGGTGGTCCAGTGGTTAAGACTTCGCCTTCCAATGCAGGGGCTGCGGGTTCGATCCCTGGTCAGGGAGCTAAGATCCCACATGCCTCGCGGCCAAAAAACCAAAGCATAAAACAGAAGCAATATTGTAACAGATTCAATAAAGACTTTAAAAATGGTCTACATCAGAAAAAAAAAAAGTTCTATTGGTCAGTGCTGATCTAGAATACAATAAATGATCAATAAATATCTGAAGAGGAAAGAGGGAAAGAAATAATGAAGGGAGAGAGAAAGGGAGGGAAGATAAATAAAATTCCAAAGGAAGTCAGGAGAAATTGTCCAAGATTTGGAAATGGGGGAAAACGATTACAGAGCGTCCTTTCAGCAAAGGGCTGGAAACCCCTTTGGAGATTATCTAATTCTATAGGGTTGTGCACCTCTGGTTGACTTTTATATCTAGGTAATTTTATATCTAAGAGATATAAGAGGAGAAGTTATCGTGCAAAAACTGATAGCAATGCAGTTGATTCTTGCCCACAACAAGGCAAATAAATTTTGTTTCACTAGAGAAATAATTCATTTCTACAATAAAGATATAAAAGATAATCTCAAAGATTACGTTTAATTGCCCCATAAGATATTAACCTGTTTTGCATCTATTAACAAATGTTACCATTCTTAACCAACTGTTTACATCTATCTATCTATCCATCCATCCATCCAAAGTGTCTTTTGAACTAGTCTTATTAGTGTCTTACTGGTTCCTTCATTAATTACCAAGTTGGTTAAAATCTTGGACACATGCTCATTTTTGACTTACGCATGAGATGCCTATTTTTAACATTAAACAGCTATACTTTAGAAATTTTGGAGGCTGCTGTGCAGCACTCCTGTGGACTCACCTGGAAGCCCGGTAAGGTGCATTGCTTGAGATGTGAAACTCATAGGCTACATAAGCCCAGGCTTGTCTTTTCTTGGCTCCCAGTGTGAATGACAAAAAGCAGCAGAGCTTTAACTTTGCTGACTCTCGGCTTCTTTAGGTTCTTTATCCTCTCTACTGTTTGGGGTTTTTTTTTAGTATGTATATGTTTGGTTTTGGTTCTGGTTCACGCAAGGCCACTAAGTCATTTCCACTTGGTCGCAGCAATGAGGGATTTGGTTTTATGGTCTTTCTAGTGATTCTAACCAGATGGGTAATGGAGAGGATTGAGAGTCATGTTTTTAGTTTTTCTTCAATTACACTCTGGCAGGGCAAAGCGAGTGACAAATCAAAGGAGGCTCCTTTGCAAGAGGTCCTTTTTGAGATACTGGTCCCTGTACAACTTGTGAAAGAAAAATCAGAGTCTGACAGTAAAGGGGTAAGAACAGATTTTATTCAGGGGCTATTGCACGAGAGGACGAGAGACCGCAGCCTAGAACGGGGCTCAGTTCTGAAGACAGCAAGAACAAGTGGATATTTATAGACAAGGAGCAGGGTGGGGGTCTGTGGATGGAACATTACAAAGAGAAAACATCCAGGATGAAGGGGATTCTGGTTAAACCAACCTGACATTCTCGCTGAAGGCAGGCTGGGGTGATCAGACATCACCTGGGGGATGGTGGTGGGGGAGGAATTTAATCAGATAGCAAAGTGATCAGATATGGAGGTGGGAGAATTCTCTTACCTGGCTTAGCGGGTCTTTTGGTAAAATTGGGCAATGCCGAGATAGACACAGGAGTCCAAGAGTTGAGTCCTTCTTGAAAAGAGTGTTCAAAGCAACCCGACCAAAGTTTGGTCAAGGATAGAGTTTTGTTACCCTGAACAAAGATGAGAGCTTGGGGTAACCTTTGGAAAGAAGAAAATTACTTTGCCAAATCTATAATCAAAAATACTCTAAGACAGTGAAAATTGACAGAATAACAGACAAAAATAATATAAGGATGAAAATGTGCTTACAGTCCCTGAGTATAGAAAATGGAGTAATTAACAAAGGCAGGGGCTGAAAAGTGGAAACCTCTGGAGTTTATTTCTGGGGATGAGATATTAACAGGAATGAAAAGCCTTTAAAAAGAGTCCCATGTAGGGGCTTCCCTGGTGGCGCAGTGGTTGCGCGTCTGCCTGCCGATGCAGGGGAACCGGGTTCGCGCCCTGGTCTGGGAGGATCCCACGTGCCGCGGAGCGGCTGGGCCCGTGAGCCATGGCCGCTGGGCCTG
>NC_041224.1:9302704-9325440 GCF_002837175.3 Physeter macrocephalus | reverse complement strand
AAAAAAAAAAAAAAAAAAAAAAAAAAAAAAGAGTCCCATGTGGTCAAGGCAGGAGTTTCTTGCTTTTATACTATACTTTGAAATGCTAACAGAGGAGAGAAAAGATAAGAAATAAAGTGAATATCGCCAGGAGAAACATTTCTTGGACAGATATAAAGAGAAATATGAATACATATAATAAGTTCAGGTAAGAAAATCTTTCTCCTCTTACAGTGAGTACATGGGGGCCTGCAAATTAAGCTAACAAAAGACAGATTAGCAGGAGAAAAGGCACACAATTTTCATTAATATTTATGTGCACAAAAGTTCACAGAAAAGAAGTGAAATTCAAAGAAGTGGTTAGACTCGGGGGCTTATATACCCTTTCAACAGAAAGGGCAGGGAGCTGGGCTTCAAGTAATGACAAAGCACGGGGAAGTAACTAGGAAAAATATGTGGGAGAACTAATGGAAGATAAGGGTTATTTTAGGGGGATGTTGACTCCCCTGTCTCCAGTGATATGAGTTGATCTTCTCTTTATGCTACAGAGAAAGGTCGGGAAGAGAGAGGGGGACACCTTCACACGTGGAAATTAATACGCTCCTTTTTGGCAGAGAAGGGAGGGTCAGGGAATTCTTCTTGCATCCGTTGATTATGAACTGTCTTCAGCTCAAAATAATCTTTATGCCAACGTGGCATATTTGGGGAGGGCATATTCTGATTCCCTTCAATGGCTTTCTAAAACTGTATTAGGTTTTGATGTGTAAAGATCAGCAAAAATGGAAGAAAGCTCTTATTCATTCCTTCATTCATTCAATCAATTTTTATTGAGGGCTACTGGTATGCCAGGCACTTGTCCAGGAGCTAAAAATAGAGGGATGAGGCCTACTCTTTGCTCTTGAAGGCTTTCAAGCAAGTGGGAGACAAATATAGGAGAAAATTCAGTGAAATACAACGCCATAGGTACTATAATATAAGTACATGATACAAAAGGAATTCAAGAGGATAAATTATCTATTTTGTCCTATAGCAGCAGATGTAACACAATACGTGGCTTCTGACAAGGTCAGAGGACAATCTGAAATCCGAGTCAGTCCGTGACTCAGTAATGACTCTTGTCAAACAGCAGATGTAGCCAACGAGAACTCACCAGAAGGATGCTCTGTTCAATAAACAATTCATTTTGAGATGTTACTTGGGTTGAAAATGCATGTCTTTGAAAGTTTTACCAGTTGCTTATTTTCTTCAAAAGGAAAGTAAACCAACAAAATGATAGTGACTAATACCCATACCCAGTAATATATCACTGTAAAAAAGTATCTCTAAAATTAGGGATTTGAGGGATTCAGTGGAATTTCCAAAGTCTGCTTCAACTGTCTGTTGCACCGAGAGATATGTAGTCTAAACACCTGTGTCTGACTTACTTCTAACCTTGTCTGAGAAGGAGCCTTTTGATCAAATGTTTTGGATTGGATTTTATGGAGTGACATCTGCTCCGTGTGTGAAAATTCATTCACCAGATTTGTTTAGTTATTTCTATGCCTCTGGTTAATATTTCTTAGAAGTTATCCAATAGCTTGCAAGCAAATTCTCACAAGAACTCAGGCTTTATGTAATAGACTTTTCGTAACTTGCTAAACATATCTAAAATCTGCTCTTGTTTTCCTAACTGCTTGATATCTTTCTACACCCCTATTAGAATCTGATCTCAAATATCTTGCAAATAAACTTGACTTTTCTTAAGCTGTCAATCACAGGCAGCCTCTCTTCGAATTAAAGCGGTTGTCCTGAGCAATAGGCGGTTAAATGGCCATTTCTTATCAAAGCCAAGCTGCCTACTCCCCTTGGCAGAGAACAGAGCAATTATTGGAAATCACTTTCCAACACCTTATCTCTGACTGCGTCTTTTGCTCTGCTCAAGGCTAGGTTCGTTTGAGCTCAGACCATTTACAAAGGGATTTCCAGACTTAATTTTTGTCTGGTACCATTTTTTTTTTTCTGGGTCTTTCTGTCAGGCTGCTCTGGGATTTTCTTTGAGCATTTCGTCCACTCACCCACCCACCCACCACTTTTCAGACCAGGAAACAGCTGCCTGTGAGATCATGCCCTCCGGTTTCCACACTTAGCAGAGTAGAGAAGAGGGCCCAAGGCTTCTAATTGCAAATCCCGCTTGACATGGGACTAAGTGTTCCTTCCGTAGAGTTTTGCTGAATCACTTGTGCGCAGAAGCTTGTCTCCACAGAAGAGAGTCCTGACTGGGATACTTGAAACCTAAGTACGGATGCATTGCGTGTTTTCTAGTTAGAGACACTATTGACTTCTTCTCTCTGTTTTCTCCCTCTAGTGGCCATGAGGACCCATTGAGCCTTCCTCCCTTCCTTCCCTCAAAGTTGTCTCCTCCTTTTCTTTCCTCCCCTTCCCGTCTTTCAGTCCTTTCACCTTCTGCCTCAACTATTTCAATGGCTACTGAAGACGTGGTCTCCGGTCTCCCCCTCACCCACCGAGTTCACCCTTCGTAGAGCCAGGAAGAAATGGTCAGATCACCTTGCCTGACATGGCTCCGCCTACCGAACACTGGGGTCCACAGATCTGGAGGGGCTTGGTGACACCTTCTCATGGATCTATTCATTTCTCGATAAACATTTTTAAAAGTTTGTATCTTCATTTTGATGATAAGGTGTAAAGTTAAAATAAGAATTGACTCATCTCAGTGCTTATAACCTAGTGTTAACACGTGGTTTGAGCCCCCACATCCGTTTCTGTGTTCACTCGTCCCCTACAGAGCCGTTTAAAAAAATGAATGTCGTTTTTCTTAAGCTTGTGGTTAGAGCTCTAAGGGACCTTAGGCTGAGTGAAATAGTGGAACCGATTTTTTTTTTTAAACATCTTTATTGGAGTATAATTGCTTTGCAATGGTGTGTTAGTTTCTGCTGTGTAACAAAGTGAATCAGCTACACATATACGTATATCCCCATATCCCCTCCCTCTTGCGTCTCCCTCCCACCCACCCTATCCCACCCCTCTAGGGGGTCACAGAGCCCCGAGCTGATCTCCCTGTGCTATGCGGCTGCTTCCCACTAGCTCTCTATTTTACGTTTGGTAGTGTATCTTTGTCCATGCCACTCTCTCACTTCGTCCCAGCTCACCCTTCCCCTCCCCACGTTGGAAACGATTTTTCAACCAGGCCATTTAGGCACGAAATGGTGATTGTCAAAATGGAGCCACATTTTACAGATTATTCGAGGATCGAATATAATCATGGCCAGAGGTAGAAGATGCTTTCTGAACCATCTCCACTGTTCAGAGCCTCTGTCCGATGGGTGTTAGTTAGCTTTACACTGTGAAATCCCCCATGCAGCTGTTTGCTTTATCCCCTGAGTTGGTTTTCTGAAGCTTCCAGAAGACTGCGAGTTTGTCGAGAGCTTTGCGCTGCACGCCTCAGGACTGCAGAGCTTTCTGAGATACTTCCCCACACTCCCCCGTCCTTCCCCCACTCTAGTTATCTGTCCTCAGTCTGGTGACTAAGCTTTCTGAATCAGAAGGTCCACTTTTCAGCAGAACAGTCCCCCTCCTCCGCCTTCTGGCTCCTCGTGGCTGTGCGCCACCTCCACCTCGCTGTTCTTCACTCATTTCCTTCTGGTGTTGAGATAATCTGACGTTGTTGTTGCCTCTTCCCAGGAGTATTTCCAACTTGGGCTTGACGTACAGGGTGGAGACAGGAAGCAGGTTCTGGTTGTTTGGGGGGTGTTATTGACTAAAGATAAGTTGGTTCTTTAGCTGGGACTCTTCTCAGAGGTTATGTCTCGTATCCTCCCCTCTCTCCTCTGCCAGCCTCCCAATTCCTCCCCTTCTGTCTCGGTCTCTCTCTCATGCACCCATGCACATACTCCAGAGCAGCGTCTCATAAATCACGTAGATTACTTTTGACTCCTAACCTCTATCCTACAAAACACCTTGAAAAAAAAAGAAAAGCAGTTATGGAACCTGCAAACTCTGTCAGGTACTCCGCCATGGATGTTCACACACCGTATCTGCTGGCATTTTCAAAAAAAAAAAAAAAAAAAAAAAAAAAAAAAAAACCACCTCTGCCATTGAGGCAAAAGAGGAGATTCCCTGGCACCTCTCTGCAGATCAGCTCCGTTTCGCTCCAAAAACTCACACCTTTGGTATTTTTCACCGCAGGATTTCAGCCATGGGAGGAAGACAGACCACACTCATTCTGGTTTGAGTGCAAAGTGTTGCCGGGTACATGTTGGTTTCACCTGAAACTAATCAACTGGGACCAGGGAAAGGGGCATTTTGTCTCCATGCAGTAGCTCCCATGTGGACCCAGGGCAGAACAGGCGGGGGTGGGAAGGAACGAGGCTCTACCAGGCATGTCATCTTAGGCATCCATTTCATCTATGTCCCAGTATGTGAAAATCTCAACAATCTTAGGTGGCCAATATTACTACTCTGACTTTACAAATAAGGAAAGATTCTTGGAGAAGTTAAGCCACACAGCTGATAAATGGCTGGTCGGATCAATTTCTGAATCAAAGTTTACCTAGTCCCACTATGACATGACACACAACAGTATCTGACTGGAGATGAACATTGAGTTGCTTTAATAAAATAAAGACATTCTTAACCAATTGTTATCCAGTATTACTCACTGAACTTCACTAAAAGACACCACTGACTTAATTGTTGGTTCCTTTTATACTACATCCAAATAATATGATGTTAGGGCTACAAGGACCTCTTCACCCAACGCTGCCGAAATCCCAGCGACTTTCAATCCCCACACCAGCGTCCATACATCCTACGCCCTAAGCTCTCGGTTCTTGTACCATCTGAATGCCAATAACCTCCTCCTTCTCTCACATTCCACCCCATCACACGCCAGATAACATGCCACTCCATCTGCCTCGTTTATAAAACCTGAACTCCAAACTTTGTGTTCTCTCTACCTGGCCCCCATCCCCGATCCCTCACCCTGATCCCGCTACACCTGCCCCTGTCGCGTCAAGGTAGCTGGTCCCTTCACCTCCCTGACCCCAACTGCCACTGCTACCTTCACCTCCTCAGGTCCTCTCTTACCTCCCTATTCAGACAAGAACAAATGCTCCTTCACGTCAAATACTCTTTCCCAATTTCTTCCAGCCCCTGCTTCCACGGTCTTCATATCATGCTCGGCAGCAGTTTCCTCAACTTTGAACCAACTAGATTGTTTGTGTTCTCCACTCATTCCTACCCTCTGGAAAAAACATCACAAAGTACAGATTGGCGCAACTAGGCATTAACCCCCAGGCTCTCATTGTCCTTTCTCCAGAGTGGCTATTTCAAGCCTTCCCCGTTTTCCTCAATCTTTCTTCCCCACAATATCCTCCTCCCTCTTAACCAGTGACTTTACCTTCTTCTGAGGGAAAATTGAAGCTTTTTTTAACGACTATTATCTTACCTTGCAACCTGAAAACCTATGATCTTCATGTATTTTTATTAAACCTTTTATCACAAAGGAATGCACCTTTCTCTCTGGCCTCAGGGGGACCAAGCCCCCTCCTTTTCATCGAGTACAATCTACAGATTCTCTTCTTTCTTGCCTGAATCTTCCATGTCTTCCTATTTTATAGTTCCTTTCCAACAGAATTTTTAAAACCCTCAGTTCTGTGCACCAAAACCAAACAAAGCATATACCTTCCTTCTTTAGACTTGTTCTGGTCTCTCACTAGTAGAATATGATATCCTTGAAGAGAAGTGTGATCTTTTTCCACCATAGTTCTTTTTCCACCATATTTATCTATAAACGTGATAAAATGAAAGAAATGAATACACTAGTTCAAATGCTTCCGTTGATGAATAAGGAAAATGAGACCAGACTATTATCCAGGTTTATATAATGACAAACTAGGTTTAATATTCCCAATACCTTACTTAGTCAATTGATAGAAACATAGATGTTCAAATATTCACAGTATATAACATGATTTGTACTTAGTTTGGGTGCTTTTGAGATACACATTCTTGGAGTAGCTAAAGAATAACGTCTTGCATGGATACTGTGAGCTGATTTGGGTTTTAATAGAGTAAAAGCAATTCCTCCCAAGTTCTTACTGAAAGACTATCATCAACACAACAGGAGGAACTTCTTGAAGTCCATGTCAGAGCAGGACACTCCTCTGCTCAAAACCCTCCAATGCTTCCCATCTCACTCAGAATAGACCCCCACGGCCTGACCATCACATCCTGGGCTCTTCAAGGTCTGACCTTCCTTCTCGAACCTGATCTCTGCATTCTTCATATCTGTCTGAACACTTTTTCCCTCCAGGGATGATAAATGTTTGGGCAGATCAACTTCTGAATCGAAGTTTACCTTATTTCCACTATGACCAGACACAAAGCAGTGTTTGGTTGGAGATGAACATTGAGTTGCTTTAGTAAAACCCAACTTGCCTGGAAAGCTCATTCCCCAGGCCGCCACGTGGCACATCCTTCACTCTACTTTGCTTGAGAGTTACCTTCTCGGTGAACTTCGGGAAGCTCTGTATCAGTCATTGAAACTTAAAGAATAACTTCTCTGCTTATAGAAAACAGTCGGGAGGCTGTCTTCCTGGGGCTGTTAAGGGGGAAACATGGCAGCCACCAGGGACCTAGGGAGACGTCAAGGAAGACAGGCTTTGCCCTGAAAGGGCTCCACCTTCCCCTTCTGCCTCCTTATGCCTTTCTCTGTCCATCCCAGAAGCTCCTTGTGAGGAAGTGTGCTGATTCCTTTGCACTAGTCAGAGCCTCAGGGGGCAGCCCCCTCCCAGATGTTCTGTGTCAAGAGTCTCTCCCATCGTCACCTCCTTTTCCTCAGGGCAACTGAATTCGCTGAGCCTGTTAGCTCTGTGGACGCTACGTGCAAAACGTCTGCTATGTCTATTCTCCACATAGGTTGTTTGCAGCTTGAAAGGTGGGCTTGTTGATCCAAACAAATATGGAGGTGGTAGAGGGTCTAGGGAACCTATTTTTCACTAAGGAGAATCTCGTGGGCAGCTTGACCTCCTTTGGGACAAAATAGCGGCAGGAAGTAGATACCTTACTTTTGCAAGTTGGTCAAACCGTAACGAGTGAGTAACTGTTTTTAAAAATGCCATAAAAGGCAAGTCATTGATAGACTAAGATTTTAATAGCAATATGTCTCAAATAATATTATTCAGTTTCACATTGCACATTTATATATTTTTTAAATTTTATTGAGGTATAGTTGATTTACAGTGTAGTGTTTAATTTCTGCTGTACAGCAAAGTGGCTCAGTTATACATATTGATAAATTCGTTTTCATATTCTTTTCCATTATGGTTTATCACAGGATATTGAATATAGTTCCCTGTGCTATACAGTAGGACCTTGTTGTTTATCCTTTTTTAAAACATTTTTATAGTTTTTCACATGTCAGTTCCTGTCAAGCCAGTACTGTTAGTGGGGGGCCCTACTCCCACCTTGTTTTTGGCTGAGACTGTTTATTAGTTTCAAAGTGTAGCATTTGCTGATCATGGCCTGAAGGATACGTTCTGTTTTTAAGGGAAATGTTTCACCACGGAGTGGGACAACTTATCACGGGCACTTAATTTAATGTGGAAACCCAGCTGTTACTTTCTCTGGAACTTTCAGTAACTATTGAATATGAAGGAAGGTAAAGACACTGAGCTCTGATTCATTGGCCAAAACTGTTCTCAGGAAAAAGACCTCCAATTGGCTGGAAAGAGAGCTCAACTCATGGTGGACAACCCAGAATACGGAGCCAGAATTCACAGAACACTTCAAACAAACACAGCCCAACCTCATCCTTGAGCTGTCGTTTGTTGGCCCATGGCCGGGGAAGATATTTGGAACTCCTGGGAAGCGTGCCCAAGGCAAGAGTTCAAAGCTCCCTTTCTGAACAGATTGGGAGAACCAGTAGATAAAGGGCCATCATTGCAGAAAAGACTGGGGGTGCTTTGCCTAGTGACCTGATCTCCAAATATTTCAGAAGATGCTGGTCTCCATGTCTCTCTTGCTTTAATCATCAGCTGTACCCAGGCTGTATTTTGGGGGTGGGCTTAGCAAAATATAATAGCTCTAGAAATTACAGAGTAATAAAAACAAAGGTTTTATGTAGAAAAGAGCAGTTGTATATCAACTGCCATAATGGAATTTTCCCACAAACGATAGGATTCTGACTCGATGCATATGCAGATTTCAGACTGGATGACTGGTTTGGAAATGTATGAAGTTGGGAAGGGGCAAATGAAAATGTCTTCATTCGAATTTAACTTGATATCCTAAGAGATTTCCCTAACTTGTCCTTTAACCTTCCTTTAAAGGTGAGTAAAATACAATCATGATCTATTATCACTCAGCATCTAGTTGTAAATTTCTATGAGCAACACTGCGGTAATATATGGGGAGGGGAGCCCGGCGATCTGAGGCAGGCGATGTGTGTTGGTGGAGCAGGAAGGGTTGGCTTGGGTTGGGTCACAGAGCCCAGGGAGAAGTGGCTTTAGCAATTCAGGCATCTAGCGAGTGGGGCCTGGGCTGGGGTGACAATGGGAGTAGAGATTAGGTCATCTCGTTAAAATAAGTGAAAGGAAACTAAATAGAAAACCACTTACAGTGACTGACTATAAGAACTGTTAATGATGACTTCCTGTTTTTCCTTCTCCCTACAACGTTATGGTCTACAGACCCTGTAACATAATGTTTTCTGAATTTCTGAGCACTTTTAAGATTGCATCTTTTTGGACCCATCTACTAGCTGCAGCATATAATAGAAGATAGAATATTTGAGTTAGAGTCGTACGAACCTGTATCCCAACCTGGGATCTTTGTAGACTGACCTTGGACAAACCCAGTTAACTCTTCTGAGTTAACTTCTTATTATCCACAAATTTGAGATAAGAATGCTCCCTAAGATAATTGTGAGGATCAAATATAAGTGAGAATTCCTAGGCTATAGGACCCCTTTCCTTTTCTCCCTTCAGAAAGGTTGTGAAAACCTAGAGAATCCATGGAATGTTTAGTCCTAAATCATAGACCATGTCAACTATTGCCAAGTACAAGCCATAGACTTTTCAGGAGGCATTTGCCCTTCAAATTATAATACCATCATCCCGGGACTTATACCATCTGGTCCAAATACCTTCCCCCAGCCCCACTTTACACACTTAATTTTCCTGTCTGCAGTCCTCACCCCCAGATATTAGAGTTTGCAACACACACACACACACACACACACACACACACAAACTTAAAAAAAAGAAGGTGCACACTTCTGTATCCTGGAAGCAAATACAGTCCTTGGTTCCCAGTACCTCTTCTTCTTACCAGGCCTTCATTTGGCCTTCTTATCAAGGATGTCTCTGTATTTGCTGCAGTTATCTTGTAAGCAAATTCATCTTTTCCTAAGTGAGTTTTTTGTTTGTTTGTTTGTTTCTCTTTTTTTTTTTACAAAAATAGAAAGGTTGAGTGTTTAGCACATTACATTCTGGAAAGTCATCAAATAGCCATGATTTAAAGAACAAGACACACTGAATTTGAGTTATTCATTAGCCTACTGATTGTCATTTTTTCAAATCATCAGCCAGGTTTCCTGTGTAACATTTACCCACCTGCAGGCGAGGCAAGGAAGGCCAACTCTTGAAAGGGTACTTGAGCTGGAGGAGAAGAGGTCCTTTTCACATCCATTGAGAGTAATTCTCCTCAGTAAGAACAGTGCACCCTCAGACTCAGAAAGAGTCGTGAGCCAGATCAGATCTTGATGTGGGAAGATGAGGGCTTCTGAATTCAAAAGGAAGGAAGGCTTCTCAGTTCAAATTGAACTTCTTTGGTTTTGTTTACCTAAGTTATAAAAGAACAGGATTTTATCGAAGGCTCACTGCTGGCTAAGTGTTGAAAATTTCAAGAATATTCTCAAAGAGCCTAAATGTTTGTGTGAGCAGAAGAAAAATGCTCTTATTGTCAAAGCTGACAGAGTTCTGGACAGAATGCCCTAGAGGGACAGAACACTGCTTACGTAAAAACCTGGCTTTATGTGGGAAAATGCCTAACAGACCTTTAGATGCTGTGAATAAATTCCAGAGTTAGTCTGGATGAAGGGAGGGCTTCCTTGCAGATAGAAGAAGGAAAATGTCTGGATGGAGAGAAGAGCTGAGGTTGGTGAGAACAGCCTTTCTCTGAGGAGAAAGATGGCCAATGAGAAAGTCTCTTTGCTACAGATGACTGAGGGTTCAATGTCAAGTGACTCTGGATCTTCAACTCCGGGTTATCTCCTGCTTTTCTAAGATGTGCTATTGTCTGTTACTGTCTCAGGTTTTAATAATCCTAAACGTCAACAAAATATATTAAAAATAACAACTTTCTTTGGAGAATGGAGGAAAACATATCCTAAAAAGTTCTGAAAGATTTTGTGATGGGAAAAATGATTACTGAATGTCCAGAGAATCCTCTCTGTTATCAGCAGCTTCCGTTGTCTTTGAGCTGTTTGACAACCCTGCTAGCTAGAATGGCAGCAGCAATGCAAACGATTCTTGTTCACAAAAGTGCAAATTGTGGGGACATACAGTTGATTATAGCCATGGGGTATTGACCACTTTTGCTTTGATCTGCAAAATTTTTTCAGCATATATGCACGTATTTTCAAAAATTCTTATTTGAAGCAGTGGTAACATCCTACGGGTTCCCTCAACAATAAGTTAAGTAAAATCTTTGGCATCAGTTCATTTTCTTTTTATATGAGCATCACAATTTAATTTTTTAAAATTATCCTCTAACAAAGGAGCAGCAACATAGGAGGTAAGATGGAGGCCACACTTTGAGAAAATCTGTGTAGACTGTGAACAAAGAAAGATAAATAGTGAGAATATATCAGGAGTTAGAAATTATAAGAAGAGATGACCATGAAAACAATCATCCTTCACCTGGATTCGCCACAGAATTCTTGGGAATATGGGCTAGACAGTTTCACAAAGAAATTGTCTTAAGGTATTTTATTTGAATGTTAAAAGAGAGAGTAATCCCAGAAAGGGGAAGATCTGGGTACCAACAAGTAACATAGGTAAATAGATAATTATAACACAGTGTGATAATTGTCAGATTGGAGATCTTTATAAGTTTCATGAAAACATTGCAAGGACCCCCTAAATCTGCTGATTATATCAGCCAAGTTTTAATTTAGATTTACCTTAGCATTTGAAAGTGAAATCAAGTTCTCTGAAATAAAATTGTAAATATTTACATCTATCTACAATATCTAATTATTTATCTGATATAGTCATCCATCTATCCATCTATTGTTCTAGCTGATATATTCATTCTATTGACCTACCCACCTATCTGCCTGCCTGCCTATCTGTATAGTCTATCCATCTATCCAGCCAGCCACCTACCCATCAATTGATCTATCTATCTATCTATCTATTAGAACTTTTCTCCTCAGAAGAAGTCCTTCCATAGATTGATGAATAGACCACTAACCTCTTCGTGGGCGTAGTCCAACATTGTCAGAGTAACTGAGAATCCTTTACTTGCCTAATATAAAAATATTCTTTTTGAAATAAAGTAGCAATATCATTTCTATGTCAGGGAGGGAAAGATCCCCCCTCTCTCCATGTTCACTGAGTGACGCTTGTGCAAATGGAGACAAAGATGGTTTGGTTCTTCAAGGACTCTCCGTGAGGACAGTGGTCAAGGAGCAGGGGTCAGTGTATTGCTCTGGCAGGAAAACCTCAGGTCTTTTCTCAGACTCTAAGGTCCTCTGTCCTTTTCTTTGTGCAAGCTTCATTCGATCCTTCATTCACTGGGGATTACCACCCCGTTGGCTTTACCCTACAGGCAGATTTATGGAACCCTTACTAGAGGGATCTCAGCCACGAATACCAAAATCAGAGGTGCCCTTGTGGCCAGGTGAAAATAACAAGCAGTGTGAGGTCAAACAGATATGTCTTCCCATCCCAGATCCATGCCTTACTGACTGTGCAAAGTACAGTCAATTCTTAACTTCCCTAGCGATGCTTCTACATGAGATGTTGAGATAACATGCTAACCGTGGAGAGAGATGATGATAGATAGATAGATAGATAGATAGATAGATAGATAGATAGATAGATAGATGAGAGGGAGAGAAATAAAGATAATTTACAGAACTTGGCAGATGGTAGATGTTCAGTGTGATTTCCACTGCCCCCTCTAATGGCCAGCTCAGGAGAATCAACTAGATCTGAGATCCCACAAATAGATTTTAGAAAAAGGAAATATGAGATTTCCAAAGAGTAACTTTTTTTTTTAGGGGCATAACAAAAAAGAAAGGATTTGGGGCTTGGGTTCTCCTGTCTTTCTGTAATTAGGTTTGTATCTTTCCAGGGAAAGATGCATGGTTCTCAGTGGCAGTGGTCTTGCTTTCTTCTTTTCTAACCTCCTTTGGCACTACTGCAGTAATAAAAGCATCGTGACTGATAACAGTCTGTGCCCATTGGTTCCTGACTAACTCTCTGGCACAGGGGTTCTCACCTTTGAGCATCTACGAGGAAGAATCACAAAGGAAGGGGGAGTCAGTGCTGTCTCTTGTACTCACTCTTCAATTCCAGTACATTCTGAATTTGTCTGTGGCTGGTGGACTCAGCCTCGGGACCCTGTCACCCCTACAACTAGTCACGTATGTGACTCCTACCCACAAAATTGCCTTTAGCTGAGAATGCACACCCCCTCCTCACCAGTGCGGATGTGACTCAGTGTGAGTTTTCTGTCCCTAATTATTTTCCTGTGATGTTGGCTTACATAGCGTAATGCCACGGCCCTGCTCACCGACCTCCTCCCTTCCTGGGACTATCTGTAAACGTTGCTACTTCAGGGAGTGGCATCGAAGCCAAGGCTAGGAAAAGAATTTCCAGAATGTCCCTGAGAAGGTCACGTTTTAGAAGGATTTTCAGGCACGGCTAAGAGCGCTCTGTGTCAGGACCATTCATCCTTCACATCGACACTTGCTGCAAGGCCACTAAGGCTCCCTAGTTGAGAGGGGGGTAAGAAGAGGCTTAGCTGATGGTGCTGTGAGGACCCCTGTTTGTGTGAGATTTTAAACACCCTGAAATAGTGATGTGATTTGACTTTGTGTACTCTTTCTTCGCCTGTTAGAAAAATGAGTGATTTGTGGTCATGGGAAGATGCTGAATGGGGCTGTTTTAAAAAGAAGAAAGAAGAAAAAGGAAAGGAAAGAAGATTTCTGGGAGAATAGGTCTTTCACAAACAAGGTGATGCCGAGCCCTAGGCTGGATATGCTCTCTTACATTGGAAGAAAGACCACAAAAGTTGCCCGAACCTCATTTAAAGAGGTGACAGCCCCTTGTTCACGCTGGTGAATGTTTTCAATCACTGAAATTTAAACAGTTGCTATAGGCAACATATTTCTCAAACTATTCAACTCTGGAGGGAAGTAAATAAAGATTGTAGAAAATCACATAAATGCTCTCCTTTGCAAAATAGGAGTATTGTCTTCATATCTATCTTGCAGAAATCTTGAAAGCTTTTTTTCCTCCACAAAATATTTTGAGTCCTTCAGAGAAGGAAGCTCTGGAGATGCTAAGAGATTGTGTGTGTGTGTGTGTGTGTGTGTGTGCGTGTGTAAAATATTAGTAAAATACTCTTTTCCCATTAAACCATATTTGTACATGTAGATTTTCTCAGATTTTAAAGTCTTATTCTCTTGCTTCTGACAACTCCCTTTAAGTGAATTTTCAGGCTTATGGTAGTTCATGAAAATTAAGAACAGCAAAAAAAGGCTGCTTTTTCATGTCAGCTATCAGATTGAAATAGGAATGGTAATTGTGTCCACTAGAAATTGTCCCTTGAGCTCATGTGAGTCACCCATATTTCTTGCCGGTTTATCAACTTCTTAGAGGTTCTGGAGAACCGTTATCTTGCTCCATCCATGAATGGAGTGTCTGTTATAAAATCTGAGTGAATCCCTCAGGGTGCAAAGCAAATATGAACACATTCAGTTGCATAATATATTATTTTCTAAGCAGGATGTCCATTTAAAAGTACCCAAGGTCCTCTAGAGAAGAGGGTGAACATGATCTCATATTTTATTGATGCATCAGAAGCGTGATGATTAACCATTGTATTCTTTCAGAGGCAACTAAGTTTTCTTACCTTCATCCTCAAGTACTTACATACAGTCAATAGGAATATTTCCTTTGCCAGATATGGATCCTCTGTTGTATTTTTCTTTGTAATTAATTGTTAAAACTTACAGGTACAACTGTGATAAATTGTTATAATAATTATAATAATAGTCACCATTTATTGAGAACTCAATGGGGCAGTGAGAAACACATATCACCTCATTTAACCCACATAATAAATACTTCTGAAGCAGGTATTGTCTCCATTTTATGGATGAGGAAACAAAGGCTTAGAGAGAGAAAATAACCTGCCTAGGACACATTTTGAGAAAGTGGCAGAATTGCAAAGTATTTATACAAATTTTTAGGTGTTTGTTTTTCTTTTTAGTTTTCAGTGATCCCACATAAAAAGAAAGGAGTAAAATGTCTGTAAGTTTTCTGCCAATGGGAGTCTGTTTCTGATCAGCTGTGGGACCACAAATCAAGTCAAGAACATTAACAAGGATCTGTGCCTGTTCTACTCCCTTGCCCTGTTGATGTATGAAGGTCTAGTTGACATGGTGATACATTGATTAGGTCATTCATTTACAGTCATTTGTTATCTGAGTCATTTGATTTTCTTTATCCTCAAGCCCCTCCTCAATTCCACCTCCTCCACAAAGCCTTCCTCAGTATATGTTTATCTACTTTTCTTTATAGTCCCTTATTTGTTATTTCTTTATTCCTAAAATGCTGTATATGGAATGTTGGGGAGACATGAGATGGTCCTAAGTGATACACAGACAAACATTTTAATAGCTTTAGTTTTATGTTGTTTATTAGAGAAAACCTAACTAACACATTAAACCTGTGATTCACAAATATTATTGTTTATGCCAAAGCTAAATTTATCTGTCAATTAAAAATACTAAGTAAGAGACAGTAGAGTTGAGAATATGGTATGTGACTTCTTAAGTTAAGGAGAGGTTGGGGAGTACCATATCCAGTGACACGTTCTTATGTTTTATAAAGTTGTCTATTTGTTACTATGTGTACGTTTTATTTTGCAGACAACATTGTTATCATCATTAACACTTACTGAATGCCTACCACATGTCCACTCTATACTAAACACATAGATACATGGTCTCAATTCTTTCTCATAATAACTGTGAGGTTGTTACTATTGTAAACCCATTTTCTAGAAGAGGAAACTGAGGGTTAGACAGGGTAAGCAACCTATTTAAGTGCGCACAGTTAGACAGTAGCCCCAGGATTAAAATCCAAGTCTGTCTAATGTCAGAACTCATCTTATTACTACTTACACCTCCTCCTTCACATACAGATTATTCCTCAAGATTAGAAATTGTTGGCAGGTAATATAGTGTCTGAAATTATTGCTGGAGTGTCTTGACCTTTCAATAAAAATTTAGAAAGCTAGAACTTTCAGAAACAAGAATGGATTTTTTTTAAAAAAAAGAAAAAGATTTTTCTCTTTTAGAAGAACCTAAAATAAGCATCAAGAACTGGGAGAACATTTCAGCCAAAATTTCCAGTAACAGGCTGAGTATGTGTAAACCCTAAGATAATTCTTTGTGTCTTCAGTTATTCTTTAGACACTGCTGACTGGGCAAAGAACAAGTTTCCAGCACTTTCTTTGATCCAACACACACACACACACACACACGCACACACACCCCACACGCAGATACACACACAGTTTTTTCTTTAGCTGTCAAGACAAAGTTCTGTTTCAGGCAAGCTGATCTAGGGGCCTAACTGACTTTGCAGGGGCATAGATAATTTGGGGGACATTAGCTGATTTTGTGGACTGCCAGCTTTTCCATTTAATTGCTTGAACTATCAATTCTCTGTACATTAAACATAATGATAAGAACATCAATCTATTAAAATCTGTGTGGGTTCAAAACCCAAAACGAAACAAAACCCCCAAAGCCAGATTGGCTACATTTTAAATCCTTTTAGTTTTTAATAGAGAAAAATCTCCTTTATCTTTTATTGATGAACTCTGGAGATTGATTTGGATTTTTGGTACATGGCATTCTCAGTTATTAAAGTAGATTCATTATGGTGAATACGGGAAGAAAAAGCCATCCGATTTGCCCCAAGTCATTGCCTTTCTCAATTTCAATCTGAGACAAGAATGCTGAGTTCCTCTTAGATAGGCAGTGAATGACCTAATTCCTCCAGTCTTGGCCTGGGTATATGTATTAGACAGTGTTCTCCAGAGAAACGGAACCAATAAGATGTATGTTTACAGTTGACCCTTGAACAACATGGGGGTTGGGGTGCTACCCTCTGCACAGTCGAAAATAACTTATTGTTGGCCCTCTGGATCTGCAGTTCCACATCTGTGGATTCAACCAACTGTGGATGGTGTAATACTATAGTACATATTTACTGGAAAAAAAATCTGCATATTAAGTGGACCCACATAGTTCAAATCTGCGTTGTTCAAAGGTCAATTATATACATATATTTGAGATAGATAGATAGATAGATAGATAGATCTGGAGACACCGGAGAGGCAATGATATAATTCCAGTCCAAAGGCTAACAGGCTTGAGACTCAAAAAGAACTGATATTTCAGTTCAAGTCTGAAAGCAAGAAAACAAAAACAAAAACAAAAAACCCCAATGTCCCTGTTCAAAGGCAATCAGGCAGGAACAGTTTCCTCTTATTCATGGGAGGGTCCACCTTTTTGTTCTATTCAGGCCTTCAACTGATTAGATGAGGCCCACCCACATCAGGGAGAGCAATCTGCTTTGCTCGGTCCACTGATTCAATCTCATCCAAAAACAATCTTACAGACACACCCAGAATGATGTTTGACAAAATATCTGGGCACCCTGTGGCCCAGACATATAAAATTAACCATCACAGTATACTCTCCATATTGTAATGAAGCAACTTTAGACTCTGTTATCTGCTAATTCTTTGACCCCAAGTTTGCAGAATTTCTCTAAGGCTGAACAAGTTCTAAGCTCCTCTAATGCACTTCCCTATAGTAAGAAATCAATAAACATTGCTGAAATTAATGTTTTATTAATCTTATTTTATTAATTTTATCATCCCTGTCCAGAACCAGGGACAATAAAAGCTTGAGGCAGCAAGAGGGTGACAATGAACTCCGTCAGCTCAACTCCTGTGTTCTATACACTTATTCTAGGTGTTAAGAAACAAGACAGAGTTCCTTGAAGACAAGAACAAATGAGACTAGCAGAGTGTATAATGCATTGTAAATAAGAAATAAATGTTGATTGTATTGAGGGTGCTAAGGGGTGCTCTAAAAGGTACATTGCCTCCAATGTCAGGTTTTTTAACATTTCCATAATTATTAATTTTTTTTTTTTTTTTTTTTTTTTTGTGGTATGCGGGCCTCCCTCTGCTGTGGCCTCTCCTGTTGCGGAGCACAGGCTCCGGACGCGCAGGCGCAGCGGCCATGGCTCACGGGCCCAGCCGCTCCGCGGCACGTGGGATCCTCCCGGACCGGGGCGCGAACCTGGCTCCCCTGCATCGGCAGGCGGACACGCAACCACTGCGCCACCAGGGAAGCCCTCCATAATTATTAAAATGAGGTGGTAAAAATTTTTTTTAAGTGTAATCAGTAGAAGTTGTTATAAATTAATAATACCTTCAAGTCTATATTTGCTTTCAGAATGACCTTTGGTACTTTGTCCCTAAGAGGATGATCAAAATACTTGCACATGTTCTAGAAAATGAATGGGCATATAGGGTTTTGAGGATGCACTACGGCAATGACTTGTATTTTCTTCCACGTTGCCAAAAATAATGTTAATACCTTCTGGTGTTGATGGCAGGGAATATAAATGCCCTCTGTCTTTCGCCTTGTCAGAAACACAGTAAATCTTTCAGGATTGTTTGAAGTAACCTCTTCTATTTTTGGTCCTGTTTTTATGAGCATGGACTCTCTCTGGAACCTGGGGAATGCTTTCAGTGAAAGACCCATATTGCAATATGTTAATTTGTGGTGGCCATTTGTATGTGCATCTCATGGCCTTGAAGAACCCAGGTCACTTTGGGGAGGTGATGCCTTCCACTTGACATTCAGCCAGAAACAGGGGGTCCCCTTTCTTGAACATCCTACTGTTTCTATGAAAGCACACTGGTATCATGTGTCAAAACTATTTTTAAGAAAAAAGACTGAACACTACCTATTCTGCAGTAGACAAATGATAATAGCCTGGGGTCTCATATACCAACTAACTTAGTATCCCGGTGTCTTTTATTAAAAAGTCCTCCCTGAAATTAGTTCTGTGATCTGTCACACTGCCCTCTGCTGGTCTGGCCTGTACTTGCTGATAGGGAAAATGAAAAATTCTTAAAGATGTTAGGAAGGGAAACTTTAGACTCCTCCTCTGGATTTGACCATTGATTACAGCTCTCCCAATGGAATCCACAAGTATATCCCCAAAATGTCATTTATTCAACACTGGTGGAGCATTTACTAGGCAATGCAGGCACTGAGAATATAATAACGAACAAATCACTGCTCTAAGGAGGTTTCCAGTCCGATGGTCTAGTAAGCTAGTAATTATAGAAGAGGTGAATATGCCCACATTTGAGTAACGATGATGTCGCTGGTCTTCCTGATCATGACTATGGGTCCTACTCTTTCTCTTGCTATAAGAAAAAGACCCTATCCTGGTCTTCATGCATTTATCACAAATATTTAGCACTGTAGATTTGTGACACTCTACATTTCTTTTGAGTGTGGGCTTGTCCTATTGTTTGTCTGGAACATGTAGATAAAATGTGGTGAATGGTTAAGCCCAATGTTTTAATGTACAGTTATAGAGACATTCTCAATCGTTAGAACAGCAATCTAATTTCTAGTAATCTTGATATTCTGTGCCTTCTTACCAAGATTCCTTGCTTGAACAAACCATGTCAGCAATATAATTTAGTGGGTTAAAACGTAAAGAATAACAAATTAATCATTTGCAATTGCATCAAAAGGATGGTCAAAATTTAACCCAGAGGTCTTTCAGGTAATTCTAGGAATGCATGTGATACGAGGTCAGAGAAAAGATTGATATCGAGAAGGTAAGCAAAGGCCTGAGACAGGAGCCTTTATCTTTAACTATACTTTTCAGGTTTGCAGCTGCAAGATCGGAATCCCAGTGGGACTATTGTTTCTTCCTGGTTATTTTACTTTTCTGATGTTAGAGCAATTGTCATTCAGGGGGCTCTTGGTCCAAAGGCGTTGGACCAAGAATCAAGGAACTTGAAAGGCGTTGGATTCAGAATCAAGGATCTTCATAGTTTTCCAGCCAATTATGCTTGGTTCTATCATAACAGGATTCAGGTTTTTTTTACTCTTCAATTAGGAAACCATAATATATTTATAAAACCATTTAAAGCAAGACTAAATGCATACAATTGCTTAGGCATCTTTTCTCGTTAATAACTTGCATTAATAATTGCTTAGTTCAACCTGTTTTCCTCTTATGCTTGGGTAGAATATACCTTTCTGACTCACTGATTTTTGGAGGGGGGGGTTTCTTTTTGTTTTTGTGTTTTGTTTTAACATTTCCATGACTCCAAGTTATCTATAGCTATTTTTCAATAAAAATTTCACATTGGAATTTTCCCCTTGGTTCTGGATTTTTCCTTGTATTCCCCTGTTTTTAAAATTTATTAATAATTTATTTATTATTAAAGTATAACTGATTTACAATAGTATATTAGTTTCAGGTATACATCATAGTGATTTGATATTTTTATAGATTATACTCCATTTAAAGCTATCACAAAATAATGGCTATATTTCCCGGTGGTGTACAATATATTCTTGTTGCTTATTTGTTTTATACATAGTAGTTTGTACCTCTTAATCCTCTACCCCTATCTTGCCCCTCTCCACTTCCCTATCCCCATTGGTAACCACTAGTTTGTTCTCTATATCTGTGAGTCTTATTTCTCTTTTGTTTTATTCACTAGCTTGTTATAATTTTTAGATTCTGTATATTAGTGATAACATAGAGTATTTTTCTCTCTCTGTCTGACATATTTCACTAAGCATAATACCCTCTAGGTCCATCCACATTGTTGCAAATGGCAGAATTTCATTCTTGTTTGTGGCTGAGTAATATTCCATTGTGTATATATACCACATATTTTTTATTCATTCGTCTGTTGACAGACACTTCAGTTGCTTCCATATCTTGGCAATTGTAAATAATGTTGCTATGAACATTGTGGTTCATGTATCTTTTCGAATTAGTGTTTTTGTTTTCTTCAGATATATACCCGGGAGTGGAATCGCTGGATCATATGGTAGTTCTGTTTTTAGTTATTTGAGGAAACTCCGTATTGTTTTCCACAGTGGCTGCACCAATTACATTCCCACTAACAGTATAGGAGTGTTCCCTTTTCTCCACATCCTTGCCAACAATTGTTATTCTTAGACATTTTGATGATAACCATTCTGACAGGTGTGAGGTGATGCTTCATTGTGGCTTTGATTTGCATTTCTCTGATGATTAGTGATGTTGAGCATCTTTTCATGTACCTGTTGGCCATCTGTATTTCTTCTTTGGAAAATGTCTATTCAGGTCTTGTGCCCATTTTTAATCACCTTGTTTACTTTTTTGATATTGAGTTGTATGAGTTGTTTATATATTTTGGATATTAATCCTTTACTGGTCATATCATTTGTAAATATCTTCTCCCATTCAGTAGATTATCTTTTCATTTTGTTGATGGTTTCCTTTGCTGTGGAAAAGCTTTTAAGTTTAATTAGGTCCCATTTGTTTGTTTTTGCTTTTTGTTTCTTTTGCCGTAGGAGACAGATCCAAAAACAATATTGCTATGATTTATGTCAAAGAGTGTCCTGATTCTGGATTTATCATAAGTGGAAAATCTCAATGACTTCCAACTTAATGAGAGGCGATATAGCCAGTGCCTGCTTAACAGTCTTAATTAGTTCTCTGAGTCCTAAAATGTTCTGTTGTGTTCCTTATGCCACCCATTTTTGTCTTCCTTACTGTAGCAAATAAATAAATAAAAGTATGAGGGGAAGATCAAACTTTAGAAAAAAATACGCTTGTGGTAAAGAATTAATTTTATCATTTATTTTTATTATTAGAGAAAGGTTTATACTGGAATATATTAATACTCCAGTTGCTATTTCCCAGCAGTAGAGCTTGGATATTTGGGGATCTGCCATTGTAGGAGAGACTGAGAAACTAGAGTCGCTCTACAGAGAAGTCATGCTTGGATACAGATCTACCAGCAACCAACCAAAACTTATCACCGATGGCTAGCAAAGTAGTTAGTGTACAGCAGGTGATGAAATGTTTGTTGAATGAATAGTTGAAGGGAGGAGTAAATCTGTTTCTGCACCTTGTAAAACCTACGGTTACTACTTGACCACGGTCACACAATTACTTACGGAACAAACCCAGAAACGAAGCTCGGTTTCTTGACTTTCAGCAAATGTCCCCCTCTTCTACACCCCACCCAGGTTGACCAGGACCAAATGTCACACAGCCTCTTCTCATCTGCTCTCACAGTCAGATTTGAGAGATAGAGTGCAAGGCTGAATGACTGGTATCTCTCTTTTCCATTTTGGGGGGCGGGCGGATTTTTAAAAGTGAGTTTTTGTTATCTATTATGGTTTAGTAAGAAAGAAGAAAGTGGAAAAGGTGGCCTTGAAGAGAGTAAAGGATTTAAAAATTAGCAAAACTACATAAATCTACTTCTTAGATTGGTTTATATTTGACAAGAAACTGCAGTATAGCTTACTCTGTTTTCTATACCATAAAAAGTAGAGTTATTTTTAGACATCTTGTGATCTGGAAAATAGAGGATTTTATAATCACTGGCTTTACCACCAGTGTGTTTCACCCCATTAAGGTGGTGATATTCAGTAACAAATTTAGTACAAATTTAGTACATTAAGATTGCCCATAAACCCAAAGCTCAATTTAGTCTTGAGAGGTAAAATCTTACAGAGTGCAGTTTGGGTCCTGAAAAAAAAAACTCAGAATCTTTAATAACAGATGAAATTAAATTGCTCTTAATTTATTTAAACTGAAAAATGTCTTTCTAAAAACAGACTTAGATCGTGAGACCAGTAGAGAACATATCTGAAGATTCCGCTATCAGAAATAGCCAGCATAACACAGGAAACGTGATCCTTTTTTGGAAATGTAGTGAGGGTTTAAGTGCAGGTACTTGGACATTCTCTGATAAATTGAAAATGACTCAACATTTATCTGGATTAGGAGTTTAACAAGGAGAAGAGAAAAAGCCGTGTGGTTAGAAATGATCTACAGGATAGGAATGAGGACCATCTTTCTTTTTTGAGTGCTTTTCAGATTTGTATTCCTATGTCTCTAATACAATAAATAAATACTCTCCAACACTTGGGATTATTTATATTACTCTGGCCCCTTCGTAATCTACTCATGTTTTAAAATCTCTTTTTTACACTCAGGTTTGTTGATTACCAACAGGCTTCTTCTTTCACTGTGAATTTTTTTTTTAAATTTTTTTGGCTGTGTTGGGTCTTCGTTGCTGCGCGCAGGTTTTCTCTAGTTGCGGCGAGCGGGGGCTACTCTTCGTTGTGGTGTGCAGGCTTTTCATTGCGGTGGCTCCTCTTGTTGCAGAGC
>NC_041224.1:9257451-9302558 GCF_002837175.3 Physeter macrocephalus | reverse complement strand
GGGCTTAGCTGCTCCGTGGCATGTGGGATCTTCCAGGACCAGGGCTCGAACCCGTGTCCCCTGCATTGGCAGGCGGGCTCTTAACCACTGCGCCACCAGGGAAGCCCCACTGTGAATTTTTAAATTTTGTTTCCAATCTTCCAACTTTCCTGCTAAGAAATTTTATTAAGTAAGATTCTTAATCTTTCTCATCAGGAAAAGAGAAACTTAGCAAGTTATTGTGATGGAATGCAAAGCAAGGACCAATGAACTGTTCAGATTTAAATCCCAGTTTGGCCACTGCCTCGGGCCTTTGATCACTGGCCATTATACAAGTGTTTGAGTCTAATTTTTTGCATATTCAATAGAAATTTTAAAACCCACATAGAGTTGTTATGAGGATGAGATGAGATAATCTATGTAAAATCTTAGCTCAGTAACTGGCCCTTAATGAAGGTTAGTTTTTATTATTATTTCCTCATCCCTACTAAGAATCTGGCACTCTGGAGTTAGCTAAAATGTTAAGAAGGTATTGGCTGAGTAGGCAAAAGAGGGGAGTGTTCTTTTACAGCCTTCGGTGCTTGGACTCTGGACCTCATTTGATCATAAAAGGAAGGGAGTGTGTGTGTGTGTGTGTGTGTGTGTGTGTGTAAGAGACACAGAGGCAAAGTCAGAGACATGAATCATCCTGAGATGATTCAACTTCTAGATATCTTTCAGTCTTTACACTCCTTTCTCCCTGCTTGCTGCTCCATTTTCCCTGCCCTCCCCTCTTCAACCCGTCCCTGAATTTCTTGTTTCCTCCTCCACACTGTCCCCAGACCATCACCTCCCTTTGTGTCCATGGTTTCAGCACTCACACGTGTTCTGATGGCACCAAAATCTCTATTATCAGCTCTCCTGAGCTTCAGATTTGTATTCCAGTGGCTCTTTGGGCATCTCCCTCAGATGTCCCTTAGTCTTTTCAAACTCAACATTTTGAAATCTGGACACATTATTTTTAAGCCCCTCTCTCTTAGTTGCTAACCTGCTCCTCCTGAGTTCCTCTCATTGGCCGGTAGTGTCACCCTCTACCCGAAATCTCTAGCTTAATAACCTCAGAGTCATTCTGAACCCAATCTTCTAAGTCGACGCACCCGTCAATCCTACTTCTAAATCAACTCTCATTTTTTTTGTAGAAGTGCTTTGGGGCCAGGGGTTATTGAAAAGCAACACAGATGGACTCTCCAAAGCACTGACTGCAATGTTGTTCTTTACTCATGTTTTCTGGTAGAGAGAGAAATCACTTTGCATAACTCAGAGAAACATTTTCTTTCTAAAGTTCCGGTCTTCATGGCAGCTGTTCAGAATCTCCCCAGCCTCCCTACCCTCACCCCCAGCCTCATTCACCTTCCTGGATCTGTCCCCCTGGGTGTCTTTCTGTTCTCGTCTCGTGCAGTAAATTTTGGCCTATTCTTCAATTCAGGAATTAGAGTTCTAACAAGTCAACCCAAAAGAGTCCAGTATCTAAGCAGAAGAAGAAACAAAGAAACAAACAAAAAAAGACGACAGAAGACAGGGTGGTTGGGGAGGGAGAGTGGTGAATAAAGATAACAGAGGCTGTAAGTTCTTAAGCTTCATATTTTGGCCTCTCTCACACCAGTATACCTTATAACCTTGTACTCTTGTGCTCTTCACATGTGAACTCTCTACTTTGAATGCTCTGCCCTTTCCCTGGGCTTCTGGTCCAGCTTTTCAGCTTTACCTCTTCATCCCTGAGGTGTAACTCCAAGATCCCTCTTTTATTCGAAGCTCTCACCAATCCCCACACCCAACAGAGTAAATGACTCCCTTTTCTATATTCTCAAAACACTTTGAACACACGAATTGTGCCTGTACATTCTCTTCCACTAGAATGTGAACTCCTCAAAGATAGGAATCCACTAATTCAGTAATTTAAAATTGAATTGTATTATGTGCCAGGCTGTGTTCAAAGTGATCAGTGAAGAAAGCAGATGAAAATGCCTGTGCTTCAAGGAGCTTACATTCTGGTCAAGGGACACAGACAGTAAACAATAGCATTCTTTAAAAAAAAATTTTTTGTTGTTGAAGTACTGTTAATTTACAATGTTGTGTTGGTTTCAGGTGTACAGCAAAGTGATTCAGTTATATATATTTGTATGTTCTTTTTCATATTTTTTCCATTATAAGTTATTACAAGAAATTGAGTATAGTTCCCTGTGTGGTACAGTAAGTCCTTGTTGGTTATCTATTTTTTATATTTTATATATAGTAGTGTGCATATGTTAATCCCAAACTCCTAATTTATCACCCCCTCCTTTCCTCTTTGGTAACCGTAAGTTTGAGTCTGTTCTGTTTCTGTTTTGTAAATAAGTTCATTTGTATCATTTTTAAGTTTCCACATATAAGTGATGTCATATGATATTTGTCTTTCTCTGTATGACTTACTTCACTCAGTATGATAATCTCTAGGTCCATCCCTGTTGCTGCAAATGGCATTATTTCATTCTTTTTGATGGCTGAGTAATATTCCACTGTACATACGTACCGCACCTTCTTTATCCATTCCTCTGTCCATGGACATTTAGGTTGCTTCCATGTCTTGGCTATTGTAAATAGTGCTGCTATGAACATTGGGGTGTATGTACCTTTTTGAATTAGAGAACAATAGCATTCTAATTAAGTAAATTACAGACTATGTGAGAAGGTCATAAATGTTACAGAAAAAAAAGAAAGAATGTAAAGAGATCTGGAGTACTGGAGGGGCAGAGTACAATTTTAGATCCAGTGGGCAAGGTCAGCTCATTGAGAAGGAGAGTTTCAAGCAAAACCAGAAAGAGGGGGAGGACTTAGCCTTGGCTGTACCTAGGAGACAAGCATGCAGAAAGATAGGACAGTCACGTCATAGTAAAGAACCCCAGGTGGGAGTCCCTGGGCATTTTGGAAGAAGGGCACCATTCTGGTGTGGCTGGAGTAGAGCGGGTGAGGGTGGTCAGAGAGAAGTTTGGAGAGGTTGTGGGAATTATATCATCCAGGGCCTTGACGTCACAAAGACTTTGGCTTTTACTCCACGTGACGTGAGAAACCCCTTCAAGGTGTTCAGTGCAGACAGACACGCCCTGAATTACGTTTCAGAAGGATCAGTCAGGCTGCTGTGTTGAGAACTGACCGTAAGAGTACACGGATGAGGAGCAGGGGAACGTGTTACAATAAATTGAGGTAAGACGGTGGTGGGGACCAGCGTAACAGGATTTCAGAGCGTGAAACGTGGTCAGATTCTGGGTACGAATTGAAGGTAGAGTCAAGAGGAATTTGAAAAAGAGAAGCCAAGGAAGACTTTTAGGATTTGGCTCTGAGCAAATCCTAGGAAGGTCAGGCTTTCTTTAAACTGATAGAAGAAAGACTGTGGATGACATAAGTTTGAGACTCTCAGTATCTCAGTTTTGAACATGATGAATTTGAGATGTCTCTTCAGCATTTGGAGATAAAAATGGGGGCATGATGAGTATGGAGATGGCATTTAAGGCCAAGTGAGTGGATTACAGGGCCATGGGCATGAGAGTCAACAGAGAAGAAAAGAGGACCTGACATCTTCCACCATTGCTGGTCAAGACACAAGGGCAAACCAGCAAAGGAGACCGAGGAGCCACCAGCGAGTTATGGGGAAACCCAGGAGATTGTCCTGGAAGTCAAGTGAGGTGATTGACTATGTCAGATCTTGAGGACTGGGACACAGAAGCAGCTTCTGTAGGCTGGTGGGGGGAAAGACCTGATGGAAATGTGCTTCAGAGACCACGGGAGGAGAGGAACTGACAACTGTGACTACTGACAGACCTTTTAAGGATGTTTGCTAAAGGGGGCAGAGCAATTGGTCAGAAACTGGGGTTATAGGAAGTGGGTTGAAGGGGAATTGGTTGGTTGGTTTGTTTCCTTGTTTGTTTAAGATGAAAGTATGTTTGTGTGCTGACGGCGATGATCCAGAAGGAGGGGTAGAGATGGATAAAAGAGGAGAGAGATGGCAACATTTGGGGATCCTCATTTTGGGCGAGAGGACACAGACTCTAACACATAACCACTGGCTTTATTGCTTCATCTTTATTATCATTGTTTTCCCGAATGAGCACAGTGCTTTGTTCATGGTCAGTGTTCACTGAATGTATATGGACTTGTTTGCTCTTTTATGGATGTAGAAAAGAAAAAAATGCATACTCTTTACATTTTCTTCTTCCCTCTCTCTTCTGTCTATACCATATTGTACTCTAGTTCATTCCATTAATTCACCCAACATGATTTTCATAAGAAGAGAAGAAAGCAGTAGGGGGAGAGAGAAAAAAAAAAAAGAAAGAGAGAGAGAGAGCGTATGAAACTTTGTGGAACTTTATTGTTCAATTTTGGGACGAATAAAAGCCCAGCAGCGAGGGAAATGCTGTGTTCTCTGTGCCTGCCTCACATGGAGTAGCCCCGCAGTTTTCAGGGTGACCTAGCTGTCCATCAGCCAAAGTCCTCTGTCCCGGGTGGCTTTATTGCTGATGGATGGGCTGTTTTCCTGCCCACTTTCCCTCCCTCTCTTCTGATGCTGCAGTGTTTTCCTCTCTTTGGCTCTGTCCCTATGTTCCCAACTGTCTCTCCACCCACACACACAGGGATTGATTTCCTCTGTAGGACAAACTTTCTATTTTCCTTATAAAACTTGAGTGTTCTTTGTGTTGCTAAGTGAGTTCTCTTTCTGTTCCATGTCTAGAGAGCCTGTTCTAAACACTGGTGAGAACTGGCCTAGTACAGAGGCCTTCTAAACTTCTCTTCCTCACATTTCCTAGTAATTAAGTATCTTCATTATCAAAAAAATATATTTGGCCTAAATCTTTCATAATGAAGCAAATCAGACCACCGCTAAACTACCTTAAAGATAATTTAGTAGTCATTGATAACGTCTCACCTGTTATCAGTGTGTTTGATTTTTGATGACTCTGGGCCCAGGAATGAATGGCACCCTCTGTAAATCTGGCTGCTCTGGGAAAGACCATCATCCTCCCCGTCCCGTTCAGGTCAGGAGCACAGCGCAAGCCATGGATTCCACAGAAGAGCTGGTGTGAGGCTCTTTTAAGATTTCCCTAATTCAGGGATTCTGAGACCAGCAACTGGCTCAGAGAATCCAAGCTGATACCAAACGTCTACGCATCTGGAGCTTCCGCTTATGTATGTAAATGTTGCAGGGTTCTTGCCACATCCTTATCTAACTTAGGCAGTGAGCCTCGCACGTCCCATGTTTCAGTCTCTCAACTTTCACCCCAGAGCTGAGGTTGTCTGTTGCCTTAGCTTTTGACGCCCTGTGTGTGTGTTAGAGATGGCAGTCAGAACCCCTGTTGAAGAAGTAGACAGTGGGACCCTCCTGTATCTGGACTAGACACCTGACACAGGGCAGTCAGTCGTTTCTTAGGTTGATTGGTGATTTGTGATGGGGTCCAGTACAAAAGGAGAAGCTGGACCAATCCCTGTCCTCCTCTTGTATTTTAACTGGGCAATATTGAAATAATTAGGCACTTACTAATGCGAGAGGATCTGAAGTCATGATGAGAACAAGCATGGCCAGGGCTCTGAGTTCATGAGGAAGCAGAAATTGTAGGTAATCCTAGGACACCAGCTGACAGAAAGAAGACCATTAACCCACATTAGAGAAGCTTCACGCCTAAGAAATGAGAAGGTGAACTGGCCAGTGGGGGTAGACGCAGGTATTCAAGTCTGAAAGTTACACAATTCTAAGGGTCTTATATAAGAAAAAGAATCTAAAATGACAAACATAAAATTACTAGAGTCTCTCCCAGATTCTTGGTAAAGATCCAAGCCAGTCACAGATCTTGAAGTTTAAGCGTTATTGAGTTTACAGAAAACCCTTTCCTGCTAATCACTACACAGGCTTGGTTTCTAACGGTGTTCAGATCTTTTTTCAAGTTAGTAAGCGTCCTGAAAATAAACCCCATTTAACTTGTGTGAGACGTTTCATTGCAACAAAAGCCTGATTAAAACGTGGTGTGTAAACCAAGTACTAATTTGCAGGGCAGCAAATCTGTAGATGTGTTTATTTATCTGATCACATTGGCAACAGGAAAAACATTGAATCCGCTAATAAAGAAAACTATCTAGGTTTCTAGTGTTTCTTTCTCGTTAGCAAGGTATAGAAAGCCTCCATTATTGTAATGCCCTACCTTCTAGGCTATTGGAGTTACATTCTGAGGTTATAAGCTGCTTCTTACACCTTCTCCTTTCTCATCAAACCTATGTTTTCTGTAGTATTGAAAAGGGTCCTGGAAAGAAAAATATAGAAAAAAAATGTCTCAGTAAGTATGTATTTTCTTTAAACTTGATGCCTATATAAGACTCAATTTGATAATTCCAAGTTTTATCTTTAATGTAGTCAGATTTATCAATTTTTCCTTTACAATTAATGTATGGTGATCCTTTTCAATAAATCTTGGCCTGTCTCAAAGTCACAAACATAGTCTCCTGTGTTCCTTCTAAAAGCTTTATTGTTTTGCCTTTCATATGTATATCTATATTTAAGATTGATTTTATGTTATGGCGTGAGGTAGGGATCAAGATTCTTTTTTTTTTTTCCCCCATATTATCAGTGAAGTAGAAATTAAAATCCTAACGTACTTATACTAATATTGAGAGATCATTCTCCATGGGTCTCTTGCATTTCTGCGTGTCTTGCAAGCACAGATAATACTCTGCTTTGAGAGCCTGCTTTTGTTCCTGATTACCTTTTCACTGATGTTTATATAGTGTACAGCCTTGGAAGGCAGAGGTAGTATCTCCTTCTGGAGCAAAGCAGGCCCGCTTACTGCCCACTATAAAAAATTTGACTTCCCTAAGGCCAGGATTGCTTTCCCGTAATGCACCTGACTACTCATGCAGGTGCCATCTGGCTTTATTTGCATTGCTCAGTGGGAACTGAGGCTCAGGGTACACATTCAGACGAGTTGATAGTCTGGTTACTGTAATTGATGTGAAGTAATAAAATGTCCTTCAGCTCTGACCCGAGAATATTGTATCTTCTTCTAAGGCCTATGAAATTGGAGTAAGTAACTAATTTGAGTAGAGATTATAAATCCTCATCCTTTATAGTTCTTGATACTTTGCATCCTCTAGAATTGCTGAAAATAAAAAGATGACTGATACCAACTATTGGTAATTATGTGAAGCAGTTAGAACTCTTCCTTTTGGGATTGTAAATAGGCACATCCACTTTGGGAAACTGTTTGAGAAACAGTTGAAAAGCTCAAGCTGTTCTAAGCTAAAGCTGAATGTCATATGCCATGACTCAGTAAATTCCTCTCCTGGGTTTGTATAGAATCCAATACATTTCTACTCCCAATAGAAATGTATTCATATGTTTACTAAAAGACACATACAAGAATGATCCTAGGCACACTCTTCATAATTGCCCCCAATACAAAACGACCCAAATGTCCATCAACGGTAACATGGACAGGTAAATTGTTGTGTATTCATACAACGAAATACTACCCAGAAATGAGTATAAACAAACTACAATTACACACAGCAACTTGGGTGAACTTTGCAAACATAACACTGAGTGGAAGAAGCAACATACAAACCAGTGCATGTATCAGTGGTATATTCCAAAATAGGAAAGCTAATATATCGTGTTAAACATCATGACAGTGATTTTCTTTGTCGTTGGTTAGCAGAAGGCGTGGGGTACTGAGGTACTTTGAAGGCGCTAATAATGTTCTCTTCCTTAACCTGAATACTGGTTATGCAAATGTGTGTTCATTTTGTGAAAATGCACTAAGCTATAGACTCATGACTTGTGCACTTTCCTACATGTATACTATACTTCAGTAAAAAGACAGAAATCACAACTCTGAGGCCTTTTACTTAATATACGAAGTTACCTCAAGATAATAATTCTATCTAATATTATCTTATTCAAGATTAAACAGAGCATAATTTCAGGCTCCATTGGGTTTGGAGGGCAGAATTCAGAAACTCCATCAAGAAAACAACAATCATAGTACTAAAATTGCTTTAAAATGAAATGATTTAATGTTTATATGTCTTCATGCATACTCTATGATTTTCCTTATTTTTCGGAAAGTTGAAATACGTTATATAGGGTGAGTCATACTGATTCAGAGTATATTCATTAAGACAAAAAATAAGAAATTTACTTAATTCAAGACTGTCTATGTAAATTGGTACAGCCACTACGGAGACCAGTATGGAGGTTCCTTAAAAAACTAAAAATAGAGCTGCCATATGATCCAGCAATTCCACTCCCGGACATATATCTGGAGAAAACCATAATTCGAAAAGATACATGCACCGCAATGTTCACTGCAGCACTATTTACAATAGCCAGGACATGGAAGCAACCTAAATGTCCATCAGTGGATGAATGAATAAAGAAGATGTGGTACAAATATACAATGGAATATTAGTCAGTCATACAGAATGAAATAATGTCATTTGCAGCAACATGGATGGACCTAGAGATTGTCATACTGAGAGAAGTAAGTCAGACAAAGAAAGACAAATATCATATGATATCGCTTATATGTGGTATCTAAAAAAAATGGTACAGATGAACTTATTTACAAAACAGAAATAGAGTCACAGATTTAGAAAACAAAATTATGGTCACCAGGGGGTAAAGGGACGGAGGGATAAATTGGGAGACTGGGACTGACATAAGCACACTGCTGTATATAGAAAAGATAACTAATAAGGACCTACTGGATAGCACAGGGAACTCTACTCAATACTCTGTAATGGCCTGTATGGGAAAAGAATCTAAAAACACTTGGATAGATGTATGCGTATAACTGATTCACTGTGCTGTACACCTGAAACTAACACAACATTGTAAATCAGCTCTACTGCAAAAAAAATTAAATGAAAAAAAAGATTTTCTAGGAAAAAAAAGAAAAAACCCAGACATACCTTTAGTAATAATAACTAAAATAATGATAATAAATAACCTTTACTAGGGCTTAGTATGTTCAAAGCAATCTTAGTCATTGATGGGTATGATTCCATTTAATCTTCTCAACGAACCCATGATGTTCTACAGCCTTGAACTCTACACATAGCCCCAACCCCAGCATGAACTTTAAAGTTCATGACTTTAAAGAGCATTACAGATTACATTATCAACCATCCTTGTAGCAAAATACACCTAGCAAAAGTAATTTGCGAAATGACAGCACATTATAGGAAGAATTTGAAGAGTAATTTTTAAGTAAAAACTGAATGGAAATAATCACCATTCCCTCAAAACCTGCTGCAAAACTTAAGAAATTATGGATTACTTGTCATACTTGCTCATTTGTGTTCCGACTCGTTTGCCATTTAACATTATGTTCAAGGAAGGTAACAACACAGCAAGTTAACCCAAGCTTATCGAAGTGTGAAGGACAGAATTAACTGCAACAAATTTTAAAGAAGCTTATGTTAATTGGCTCTATTTAAAAATCCTTATTTATTGAGGCTAGAGTTTATTCTTACACCAGAATACCGAAGAAGCAGAAATAATTCTATCTCCTGTAACACTGTTTCTGATGTGCCACTTTAAAGCTCTCTGCTTTGGTGGGTGTTTAGTGGGGGCAGGGTAGGGGAGATTCTTCATATATAGTTCCAATTTTTACTTTTGAAGAAAGCTTAGCAACCATTTTTGAGAAGATGTTAAAATACAAATGAAAGAATTTTGACGATTTGAATGTGCAAACTATCATGTAAAAAAGAGTAGTTTTGGGAGAATTTTTTACTAGGTTACAGGTTAGAGTCAAGAGATGTATAATATACCTGAGGTAATAAAATCAATTTTTTTAAAGTTTGCTTTGGAATTGGTATGAGACACCCAAAATGGGCCTATCCAGGATTAAGTAATCTTTAAAAATTGCCTTTGGAAAACCAATGTTCCGTATGCTATACTAACGCAAGCATTCCATTTTAAGGGCTTCAACCGTTAACCAAACATGCCATGGTAGGAACAAGACAGATTTCTGAATTCGCTGAGAGCCCATCAGATATCCTTCATAAGGTTCAATCTGTTCTTTTTTGACAGAGTTTTGGTTCCCTTGTTTATTTTGGTTTTACTGTCACAGAGATTCATGAATAATAATGAATACTTCTGAAGTGCTATATAAATTATATGCATCTGCGTTTACAAGCTCCCCTCTTAGAAAATTTTCTCTTAAAATAGCACGTGGTTTGTTAAGACAATAAAATAATGCACTAGCCAAAATATTTATAAGTTGTTCCATTCTTGTCCCCCCAGTTCATAGTTATTAAGTTAAAGAGTAGACACATGGCCACATGAGGTAATCTCGCGTGAGATCTGCTTTTGTATATTCAGAAAAGTTTCAAAGGCTTTTTCTCTTTCTATTTGGATGGTCTGAAGGATGGGCTAATTCACTCGTTCACAAACTAAGCTGTATGTATGATGGTTGTATGGTAGACACAACGCTAGAAACAAAGAAGCAGGGAGACGGGGGTGGGAGTAGAGAATTCAAGGCTCAAGGGCATAAGAGTTTGGGGAGGAAGAGTGAGAATAGGAGAGGCCCTCCATGGGCCCAGCAGAGAGAACTCAAACTCCATAGAAAGTTTTGTTGTTTAAATGAATCTCTTGGCAGTGCTCAGACGTGAATGGAGAGCGGGAGGGGTCTCCGGACCAGCACACCGCAGAGGTTTCCAGATGGAAAGTGAGAAAGCCAGATTGGTATTGTTGACTAGGATGATGCCAGCGAGGAGAGAAAACCAGAATAGCTTTGAAAGATATTTGTTAAGGAAAAATGAATGTCATTTCCTATCTGATCGGATAGAAAGATGAAAGAGAAGAAAGGTAATGTGCAGGCTTCCGGCTGAAGCGGTTTAGAATAGCATTTCCGTTGTGGAGAAGGAAATCAAGAGATTTGGCAACCAGCTCTATTTTAGCTTGTATTCACATACATATTTTAGATATATTCATGCTTCTTGGTTTTATTTTATTGTTTGTTTGCTTTGTTCTTTATTGAAGTATAGTTGCTGTAGAATATTACAGAAGTTACAAGTGTACTATAAAGCAAGTCACAGTTTTTAGAGGTTATATATGCCATTTATAGTTATTATAAAATATTGGCTCTATTCCTGTGTTGTCCAATATATCCTTGTAGCTTATTTTATCCCTAATAGTTTGTACCTCTCGGTCCCCTCCCCCTATAATGCCCCTCCCCCTTCTCTCTCCCCACTGGTAACCACTAGTTTGTTCTCTATATCCGTGAGTCTTCTTCCTTTTTGTTATAGTCACTAGTCTGTTACATTTTTTAGATTCCATGTATAAGTGATATCATACAGTATTTGTCTTTCTCTGACTTATTTCACTTAGCAGAATACCCTCCAAGTCCATCCATGTTGCTGCAGATGGCCTTATCTCATTTTTTTTATGGCTGAGTCGTATTCCATCGTATGTATATACTGCATCTTCTTTATCCGTTCATCTGGCGATGGACACTTGGGTGGCTTCCATATCCTGACAGTTGTAAACAATGCCACTGTGAACACTGGGGTACATGTATCTTTTCAAATTAGTGTTTTTGTTTTTTTCAGATATATGCCCAGGAGTGGAATTGCTGGGTCGTATGGTAGCTCTATTTTTAGTTTTTTGAGAGATCTCCACACTGTCTTCCACAGTGGCTGCACTCATCGGCGTTCCCATCAGAGCTGGATTTGTTCATCAGCAAGAAGATATAGATGTGATATTTTGTGCTCTGAATCTAGAGCTCCCATGATAAGATTTTAATTTAAATGAATGTTACCTCTTCACAGTTACTTGGTGTCTGGCTTAGTGGTACAGCTTTGGGGTGGGAAAAATACTAGCTTATCAGATCTCTACTTTTTATGAATGTCTTTGTTTCCTCTTTTTCTTCCGGATTGTGTGAGTGTGTGAGAGAGAGAGAGAGCGATCTGGGCAATCACCTTCACCGCCGGGCACCAGGCAAGAGGCAGTGCCCTTATCCTGCAAACAGCTGGCAAATAGCACTTAGAACCACTGCATAAAGGACTGAGCATTTGAAGGAGTCACAGCTGCCAGCTAATGCTTTCAGAAAAGTCATTGAAGGAAATAATTGTAACAGAATTATTAATAAGAGCTTCGGACTGTGTATTTCTCTCACACCTGCTGCCCTTTCACGGTTGCTTCACACAAGTGAAAGTTAACCACACCTTGGGGAATACCATCATTCTCTCTTTGCCAATGAGAAAGCATAAGAGAAGAAAGATTACTATTTATGGACTGGTTACCATTTGTCAATCTCTCTGTGCTTTTTAGTACATTTAGTCCCTACAACTTCAGGAAGTAGAGATTATTTTTCCTAATTTTCTGACAAGAAGCCTGATCTTCAGAGAGGACGAAGGATTTCTCCAAAGCCCCTCAGAGCAGGGTGGTGTTTGTGGGTATAGTCAAACCAAGGCCAGGGCAACACTTTAGCCAGTGCCCCGAAGCATTAAGCCATTTTGAAAATTGTAGACTTTTATTTAGAATAGAGGACTCGGACTACATGGCCTGTTTAGAGCCAGGCTCATTTCACAATGAGGTTCATTAAATCTGCCTTGATCTGACAAGATTTCAGCAAGTCATTCTCTTTCCTCCCTCCTTCCCTCCTTCCTTTTTTTTTTTTTTTTTGCGGTACGCGGACCTCTCACTGCCGTGGCCTCTCCCGTTGCGGAGCACAGGCTCCGGACGCGCAGGCGCAGCGGCCACGGCTCACGGGCCCAGCCGCTCCGCGGCACGCGGGATCCTCCCGGACCGGGGCGCGAACCCGCGTCCCCCGCATCGGCAGGCGGACTCTCAACCACTGCGCCACCAGGGAAGCCCCTTCCTTCCTTTTGAGTCATTATCTTTATTTCATAGGTTAAAATATATGTACACTGCCAGATGGTGGCAAAATTTCGCCGTGTTGAATTACTATTTGTTTATCCATTTAACAGTTAGATGATTCCAAGACAAATCTCTAATACCAATAGTAGAAATGATTATATTGCAGTCAATATACATACGTACATACGTCTATATATACACACAGTATACACATACATACGTATCTATAATCATTACTTGCCACCATTATCTGCTTAGCCTTGGGTGAGATTTTTCAACTTCCTAAAAGTCTCTTCCTCTTTATAAAGTGAGATAGTAATGTTGTGAGGATGAAATTAAATAATGTGTGAAGCTCTTGCATGGTCGCTGGTACGTAGTAAGCATGTAGTATAATGTAAAAAGTTCAAATTGTGCATACATTTCATTGAAGTATTGTATTTCTGTTGCCTAGGGTTTAACTTGCCTACTCCCTTTTCTACAAGATTACCTCTAGTAACCCACATCTAGCCTGCCCTTCCTCTTGCTGGGGTACTTATACTGGAGCCAAGTAGACGACCCCTCCCAAATTGTTATCTGGCCTTAATGTGTGCAGTCAAAGCACACTTGTGTTCTCTCTACGTGCGTCTGTGCTCAAGCCTATTCGTTTCCATTTATAAAACCCTTTGAGATCTTTTAGGATGAAAGAATGGCATTTTGTGTCTGTTTCATGTCTATGGCTTATGTGACGAAAGTACCTCATTCCTCTCAGTCCTCAATGTCCAGAATGACACCTCTTGGCCAAAATGTTGTTAGGCTTCAATTATTTGTAAAGTTCTTTGGAATGCTTGGATTTAGTGTACCATCTTGGTAAAAAAAAAAAAAAAAAAAAAAATATATATATATATATATATATATATATATACTGTTATTCGTACTCTAATTATAAAGCCCCTTTAGGTGCCTCTTCAAGTATGAGTGAGATATCTTCCTTAAATACGTTGAGGCAGGAGACAGATGGGCCCTCAGGGCAAATGGTTTGAGTTCATTCCTCGTGGACCGGTGCTCCAAGACGGAAATAACAGGATAATTGAGAGAGGACGCTGGGCCTGGCCCAGATAAAAGATAAGAGACTACATCTTCCTCATTCTCAAAGTCAGGAGACCTCCCTGACTACACATGTGCAGAAAGGCTCCTTGGCGGTCAAAAGGGGAGTGACACAAAGTGGCTAAGTCTACCCATAGGCCTCTTCGGTAGAATCCCTCTGGCTGAGAGATGCGCGCACACGTATGGGAAAATCCTGAGATACACCAAATAAGGACTCTGAACCAGGCAAAGCAAAATGATTGGCCATTTTTCAAAGTTAAAAAAAAAAATTTTGGCCAAAGGAAACCCAGAAGGAATGCCCCATAAAAGTGATTCAAACAGCCACGAGGGCGCAACTCTCTCTCTGAGCCCTCCCGTGCGTCTATCCACACGTACTGTACTTCTTTTTTCTCCTAATAAATACTTTACTTGTTTCACTACTTTCTATCTTTGCGGGAATTCTTCTTCTGCAAAGCCATAGGGCCAGGGCCTTGTCACTGACCACTGGTCTAGTGACTAGGATTCGGTGCTCTCACCACCACGACCCGACCTCAATCGCTGTCCGGGAACCGAAACCCTGCTTCAAGCCGCTGCGGGCCAAGGCCACCCGAGTTCAATGTGATTCAGAGAGCTTTCTGTTAAATTATAAACATAGGCCAGGTACACAAAGGCCACATACATTTGGTAATGGACTCTTAGATAAGATACCAAAAGCACAAGCAACTAAACGTAAAATAGATAATTTGGACTTGACCGAAATTTAAAAATTTTGTGCATCAAAGGATACTATCAAGAAAATGAAAAGACAACCTCCCGAACAGGAGAAAACATTTAGCATCCAGAATACATAAAAGACTCTTATAAACCAACAACAAAAAGACAACTCAATTATAAATGAGAAAAGAACTTGCATAGACAGTTCTCCAAAGAAGATATAGAAATGGTCAAAACACACGTGAAAAAATGTTAAACATCACTAGTCATGAGGGAAATGCATATCAAAACCATAAGGAACTACCGCCTGAACCTATTAGGATAGCTATAACCAAAACAATGGAAAATTGTAAGTGTTGGTGCGGATGTGGAGAAATTTGAACCCTTGCACATTGCTTTTGGGGATGTAAAATGGTACAGCCACCGTGGAGAACACTTTGTGGTACCTCAAAATGTTAAACCTAGAAGTACCATTTCACCCAACAACCCACTCCAAAGTATGTACCCAAAAGAATTGAAAAGAGGTGTTCAAACAAAAACTTGTACCTGAACGTTCACAGCAGCACTATTCACAACAGTCCAAAAGTGAAAATAGCCCAAATGTCCATAATGGATAAATGGATAAACAAAATGTGATTTATACATGCAGTGGACTATTATTCGACCATAAAAAGGAATACAGTTCTGAAACATGTCACAACATGGACGAACCTTCAAAATATTGTACTATGTGAAATGTCAGACACAAAGGGATAAATATTGTATGATTCCACTTATATGAAATATCTAGAACAGGTAAATTCAGGGAACTAGAAAGAAGATTAGGGGCTACCAAGGGCTGGGAGGAGGGAGAAAGGGTAAATTATTATTCAATGGTACAGGGTTTCCATTTGGAGAAATGAAAACAGTTTTCAACTAGATAGAGGTGATGTTACACAATATTGTGAATGTACTAAATGCCGCTGGATTGTGTACTTTAAAATGGTTAATTTTATCTTATAGGAATTTTACCCTAATAAAAAAGAGATCCCTGAAGTACCAAATGATGTGCTAGCCTAAAAGAAGAAAGGGAGGTTCACAGATATGTCACTAAATAGTGTAGGAATTGCTGGAAAATTTTTGTTCTAAATATGTGTTAGAGATTTAGAAAATGGTAAGCGTTTGTTTCCGTACCCTTTTCTAAAGACAAAAACCTGAAGCTAAGTGAAGACTACTCGGCTAAAAGCACTAGAATGGCAGTAACCGAAAGTACAAAACATAAGAGAAAAATTAAGACTATGACTCTGACATCTTGAGTGGCATTTTACTGCGGATCTGCTTGCCAATAGAAATGTGGGAACGGTTAAAAATAGACACGATGAAGGAATCATAACAAATGGTAGGGAGACATCTGTAATAAGATTGAGGTTGAATTCTAAAGAGAAGTTCTTTTCATTGTTTACACTAGTATTTCTTCCAGTCTCATATTTTGCTTAATTTTACAAGAATTTTACTGGATATTAACGGAATATTTGGAGACAGATATTAACTAAGTATCTGAGCCCAGAATTGGAAACGTATATCGAGCTGAGATCCTGCATCACTTACCTTTTCTTTTTTTTTTTTTTTTTTTTTTTGCGGTACGCGGGCCTCCCTCTGCTGTGGCCTCTCCCGTTGCGGAGCACAGGCTCCGGACGCGCAGGCCCAGCGGCCACGGCTCACGGGCCCAGCCGCTCCGCGGCACGCGGGATCCTCCCGGACCGGGGCGCGAACCCGGTTCCCCTGCACCGGCAGGCGGACGCGCAACCACTGCGCCACCAGGGAAGCCCCACCTTTTCTTTTTTATTTATTTATATTTTTAAATTAATTTTTATTGGAGTCTAGTTGCTTTACAGTGTTGTGTTAGTTTCTACTGTACAGCAAAATGAATCAGCTACACATATACATATATCCCCTCTTTTTGGGGTATAGCACAGGGCACTCTACTTAATGCACTGTGGTGATATAACTTTTCTGAGCCTCAGTTTTCTCAGCTATGAGATAGAGGTAACAATATCCTCTTCCACAAGAGTGGGAAGCATCGCAGTAGATCATTTATGTAAAGGAGGCTGCCTGGCGCAGAGTAAACAGCTATCAAACATTTAAAAGAAGACCCTCTGTATCCTAAAGCCATCTCATTGAGATTTCTGTGTAATATTTGCTCCATGTTTCAGGTCTCTTTCGGGGAGAGGTGGAAGGAAGAGTTCCCTAAGTTTTGAAAACGGGAGTTTTTTAAGGAAAAGTACCAGGGAGCTTTGAAACTAAACGTGAGCCTTTTCTGTGGTTTAAGGAGTGGGCTACTCCATGTAAAATTCTTCCTACCGTTAAAGATTCTCGTCAAAGGGCATCTCCGAATAAGCACATTCCTACTGCTGTTTGTCATGGATATGGTTTTCTAATTGTTTAATCATCTAAGAAGATACAGTACTGAACATTGGGAATCCAAAAGTCGGACTCTTACGTCACGCCGTATACCAAATTAACTCAAAATGAATCAAAGACCTCAAGGTATGACCTAAAACTGTAAAACTCTTCAACGAAAACAGGGGAAACGTTTCATGCCATTAGATTTGGCAACAGTCGATAAATTGGACTCTTCATCAAAGTTACAAACTTCTGTGCCTCAAAGGATACTCTACCAACAGAGTGAAAAGGCAACCATGGAATGGGAGGAAAGAGTTGCAAATCACATGTCTGGTAAGGGATTAAGATCTGGAATATATAAGGAACTCCTACGATTCACAAAAAAGGACTTGAATAAACATTCCTCACAGGAGATAAGACAAACGGCCAACAAGCACATGAAAAGCTTCTCAACATCACTAATCGTTAGGGAAATACAAGTGAAAACCACAATGAGATACCACTTCACACCCATTAGGATGGTACTAAAAAAGAAAGAAAGAAAGAAAAGGAAGAAAGAAAAAGAAAATAACAAGTGCTTGTGAGGATGTGGAAGAATTGGAAGTTCTGTGCACCGTTGGTGAGAATGTAAATTGGTGCAGCCACTCTGGAAAACAGCACAGCAGTTCCCCCCCAAAATTAAAAACGCAATTACTCTATGATCCAGCAACTCCACTTCTGGGTATATACGCAAAAGAACTAAAAGCAAGGACTCAAAGAGGTATCTGTACACCCATGTTCACAGCAGCCTTATTCACAATAGCACAAGGTGAAAGCAAGCCAAGTGTCCATTGATGGATAAATGGATAAACGTAGTAGATACAGACAATGGAATGTTATTCAGTGTTCAAAAAGAAGGAAATTCTGACCTGGTTGAGCCTTGAAGATATTATGCTAAGTGAAACAAGCCAGTCACAAAAGGACAAATACTGTATAATTCCACTAATGTAAGCTACCTAGAGGAGCCAATTCCTAGAGACAGAAAGTAGAATGGCGGCTGCCAAGGAGTAGGGGGAGGGGAGAGTAGGGTGTTATTGTTTACTGAGTATGGAGTTTCAGTCTAGGAAGATAAAAAAAGTTCTGGAGATGGATAATGTTGATGGCTGCACAGCAGTGTGAATGTACTTAATGCCCCTGAACTGTACACTTAAAAATATTTAAAGTGATAAATTATATGCTATATATATTTTACCACAATAAAAAAAAAACACTTCATGTGTATACTAAGGGGTTCATCCCAATGGAAAAAAAAAAATAACAGCAGTAATAGACTATAACTTAGAGTTCAAGAATCTTTGCTTTTCTTAGGGCATCCAAGCAGGTAATCCGCAATCCTCTCAGACAGCACTGTCTAGAAGAAATGTAATGCAAGCCACGTATGTAATGATAGAAGCAATTCAAGTTTTTTTTTTGGTAATTATATTTCAGAAGTAAAAAGAAGCAGGTAAAATTGATTTTAATAGTTAATTTGAATTATTTTAATACCATAACATCTAATGTATTTAACATAGCATACTCAACATAGATCATTTCAGCATAGAGTCAATATACAATTATTTATAAGATATTTTAGTCTTTTGGGGGTACATTGCTTTGGTTTAAAAAGGTTTAAAGGTTGCCCTAGTTACCTTTGAAGGACTCAGTAGACTAGGGGGCTACTGAATTGGCTAGGACAGCTCTATAGCACTTTTCCCCTGGAGCAATTAGTCTGTTGAGGCGAGAAGTAACACCCCACACAAGGTAGGCACATCTTAAATGGTGCTAATGGACCACTGCGGAGGGCATGTATTCAAAAGACCTTCCTCAGTTTGATAATATGACAAGCTAGGAGTGTTAAAACGAGCTACTCTATGCAGAGGTCCAGAGAGTACCTGTTTATGGACCTAAAAGAGAACCAGAGGAAGGAAAGCTTGGTTTGCTCTCTGAGATGTGTTTACTTCTGGCTGGAAAGGCCAAGAGTGAGCCAGGAAAGAATGAAGGGAGGAGAGAAGTATTGAAAGGAGTGATATTGGGTGGGAGTGGTGAAAGAGCAGTGAACAAAGTGTTCATCTGTGTTGAAGAGAAAAATATGATTTTATCTCAGAACTTTAAAAAAATGTTTGCATTACCATATCCTAAGGCCAAATGAATTTTTTTCCTCAGCGGGAATGTTAGAGGTTGAAGATTATATTTACCAAGTGCAAAAGAGCTACCAGTAGTCCTTCTTCCTACTCCCCTATTTATTGAGCGATACCCTAAACATTAAATCATATATGCCAAGAAGCAGACAAAGAATAAGAATCAAACATTGACTTCAGTTACAGTGTGGTAACATATTAATAAGAGGGTTGATCAGTCTGAAATGATATCTGTTTAGCTGCTTCTGAACAGCTATGTTCACATAGTTTGCTTTAATGAATCTTTAGCAAGAGTGGCACTAGGGATCTATGAGTATGAAGACGAATGCGTCACACAAGGACCTGCTGTGTAGCACAGGGAACTCTGCTCAACATTCTGTAATAATCTAAACAGGAAAAGAATTTGAAAAAGAATAAATATATGTATATGTATAACTGAATCACTTTGCTGTACATCTGAAACTAGCACAACATTGTTAATCAACTGTTTAAAAATTTTTATAAAATAAAAATTTTTTAAAAATATGAACAGAAGAGGCTAGTCTTGTGAAGAAGACAGACAAATTGTCATTTTCCTTCAAGCTGGTAAGTGCAAAAATAATAATAATAATAATTTTAAAAGGAGGGGAAGGAATTTCATCCCACACCAGATTAGTGAGGGTAAGCTTCCTGGGACAGAATTTTAAAAGAAATTGGAGTTAGCCAAGTGAATTAGGAGGTATGAACTTCCAGCCACAGGACAGAATGATCAGGCATGAAACAGTGAGATCCGAGTGACTGCCCAGCAATGAAAAAGAACTTCAAAGGTTCAAACTTGTACATTTAGAAGCATTAGTCAGTTACTACCTGAGTGATTTTCAGGAGGTTAGTTAATTTCTCTGAGCCTTAATTTACTTTTCCATCAAATGGAAACAATAAAACTAACATCTTAGAATTGCTGTGTACAGTAAATGAAATAATCGAGGTAAAGTGCTTAATATGGTGCTTGGTACAAATTAAGCATGTGATAAAATGTGGCTTCTAGTAGAAAACTTGGGTAAAGATATGCTTGAAATGCAGAACCACTGCTGTCACTGTTCATACGGGATTTCAAAAGTGGAATATGTTGTATTCTCCTAGGAGTAGTTAACTAAAAGGGCAAAAGTATTTTCAACCCAGTTTGCTAGGTGCATTACACAAAACTCTGTAAAAATTACACAGATAAACCATAACACAAAGAAAACCATGCGGGTGTTAGGTTGGGGAAGGACCAATTTTCTTCCCCCAACTCAAGCTCCATGATGAGGCCTGCAGAGAATATTAGGCTGCTCCAGAATATGAGGAAAAGGGCCTGTTTTTTCAATAGTAGTCTCCCTAAAGTCTTATCTGATTGGAAAATTTTTTGGATTACTAGTTCCTGAAGATCATCATATAGGTTAACACTGGACGAAAAGATAAGGCCCGTCCAGATGCTTCTTTGCCCACAAAATACATATATACAAGGGCTGGATAATGAAATTCTACCACTTTTAAAAATAAAAGTTCACTTAAATGGAATTCTTTATCTATTACTAATGATTCTTCTCCCATGTTATGAAGTTCCTAAGAGTCTATTTCTACTTTTTGCTGCTCTGCTGACTTTCTCTTATGGTGGCTTGTTTTCTTGTGTGTTTTAATTTTGGTATTGGAGTTCATGCTCATTAAGGCTTTATAATAGCAGTCTTGTGATGGTTGAGTTTAGGGCACATCCATGTAGACAGGCATTTCATATGCTTCTGCCAGCGGCTATAGGATTTTGGCCATAAGACTACCAAGGCCACCCTTACACCTGGACAATGCCCATAGGATTCTATACGCAGCACTGGCACAGCACAGATTGAAACATCTTCTCTCATGACTAACACCATTCACAGCCTAAGATAAGACTTCCCCCCCGTCTCTTGTTCTAGATCTTTGAAATAAGAAACACTAACTCCCCATGTCACTGCTAACGCTGGTGGTGGACACTGCTTCAGAGCGTGTGGGGTTTTCAGCAGTGAAAGCAACTTCACAAAGAACTAGAAATAGACACTCTGAATAGGCCTAGAGCTTACAAGGAGGTTGACTCAGTATTCAAAAATCTCCTGACAAACGAAAGTTCTGGACCCAATGGATTCACTGGTGAATTCTATCAAACATTTAAAGAAGGATTAACATCAATCCTTCTCAAATTTTACCCCAAAAAACTGAAGAAGAGAGAACACTTCCCAACTCACTCTATGAAGCCAGAATTACCCTGATACCAAAGCCAAAGACACTACAAGAAAAACGACAGAATAATATTCCTTCTGAACATTGATGCAAAAATTCTCAACAAAATACTAACAACCTGAATTCAACAGTATACTAAAAGGATTGTACACCAAGTGAGATTTATTCCTGAAATGCAAGGAATAAGAAAATATGAAAATCAATCAATGTAATATACCACATTACCATAAGGAATGAGAAAAGAAACCCACCTGACCATCTCAATTGATGCAGAGAAAACACTTGAAAAAATTCAACAGTTTTTCATGATAAAAACACTCAACAACCTACATTAACATAATAAAAGCTATATATGAAAAACCCACAACAATATCATATTTAATGGTGAAAGACTGCTTTCACCACTTCCATTCAGCAAGGTACTGGAAGTCCTAGCCAGAGCAGTTAGGCAAGAAAAAGAAATAAAAGGCAGACAAATTAGAAAAGAAGAAGTAAAATTATTTCTATTCACAGATGATATAATTGTATATGTCTAAAACCCTAAAGGTTCCACAGAAAGACTGTTATAACTAGTAAACTAATTCAGTAAAGTATCAGGATGAACAGACAACACACAAAAATCAGTTGTATTTCTATACACTAACAATGAACATTATGAAAAGGAAATTGAGAAAACAACTCTAATTATACTAGCATCAAGGAAATAAAATGAAATACTTAAGAATTAATCATATTATATATTATCACTTTGACTTAATAATGACCTAAGAGGAAATTTGTTGGTTTCTCGTAACACCTGCAGAACTGACTCATCCCACTTGGTGGTGGTCATCTACCCATCAAAAGCTCCTAAGTACCATTAAAAAATACTCATTCCTCTCCTAAACGGACATAAAACATATCCTGTGAGACCCAGGGAAAAGTCTTTCTGAAGGTGGGCATTCCATAGAGACCCAATATTCCAAATTTCAGAATGTAGCCACAAGTGGAAACAGATGATCTTCTCAGGATCTCTTTGTTCACAGTTAAGCATACAATAAATAGAGTTTAGAAAGTGAATGACATGTGGTTGAAAAGAAAAGCCCTGAAAGAGAAAAAGAACCACATCCTTGTTCATAGCAGCATTATTCACGAGAGCTAAAATGTGGGAACAACTCAAGTGTCCATTGACAGATGAATGGATAAACAAGCTGTAGTGGAGACATACAGTGAAATACTATTCAGCCTTAAAATGGCAGGAAGTGTGGACGCATGGTACAATGAACTTGGAGGACATTATGCTAAGTGAAATGAGCCAGACACAAAGGACAAAGCCTGTATGATTGCACTTACATGAGGTATGTAGAGTAGTCCAATTCACTGAGACAGAAAGTAGGATGGTGGTTGCCAAGGAGTAGGGGGAGGTGAGGATGGAGAGTTATTGTTTAGTGGGTATAGGGTTTCAGTTTGTGAAGGTGGGAAAGGTCTGAAGGGAGGAGAGTTGATGCTGCACAACAGCATGAATGTGTAAATGCTGCTGAGCTGTGCACTTAAAAATGGTTACGATGGTAAATTTCATGTAATATGTGTTTTACCACAGTAAAAAAAAAAAATTGAAAGAAAGAAAAAAAACATAGTTAATTAAAAAAATCCAAAATTATACTTGTAGACTTCAACACTCCTTTTCTTTTTTTTTAAATTTGAAAAAATTTATTTTATTTAATCTATTTATTTTTGGCTGCGTTGGGTCTTCGTTGCTGCGCGTGGGCTTTGTCTAGTTGCCGTGAGCGGGGGCTGCTCTTCATTGAGGTACAGGGGCTTCTCACTGTGGTGGCTTCTCGTTGCGGAGCACAGGCTCTAGGCTCGCGGGCTTTGTTGCCCTGCAGCATGTGGGATCTTCCCGGACCAGGGATCGAACCCGTGTCCCCTACGTTGGCAGGCGGATTCTTAACCACTGCACCACCAGGGAAGCCCAACAGGCCTTTTCATTAATTGATAGAATACGTAGACAAAAAATAAATCAGTACAAATATGGAATAACTGAAAAACACTGCAAGCAGCTTGATCTAATTTACATTTATCTAACATTCTACCCGACAACTGCAGAATACAACTTATTTTCACATATACACAAAAAAATTCATCGAGTAGATGGTTTTTTTTTTGTTTTTTTTTTTTTGCGGCACGCGGGCCCCTCCCTGTTGCGGCCTCTCCCGCTGCGGAGCACAGGCTCCGGACGCACAGGCGCAGCGGCCACGGCTCACGGGCCCAGCCGCTCCGCGGCGTGCGGGATCCTCCGTGGCTTCTCTTGTTGCGGAGCACAGGCTCTAGGCTCGCGGGCTTTGTTGCCCTGCAGCATGTGGGATCTTCCCGGACCAGGGATCGAACCCGTGTCCCCTACATTGGCAGGCGGATTCTTAACCACTGCACCACCAGGGAAGCCCAACATGCCTTTTCATTAATTGATAGAATACGTAGACAAAAAATAAATCAGTACAAATATAGAATAACTGAAAAACACTGCAAGCAGCTTGATCTAATTTACATTTATCTAACATTCTACCCGACAACTGCAGAATACAACTTATTTTCACATATACACAAAAAAATTCATCGAGTAGATGGTTTTTTTTTTGTTTTTTTTTTTTTGCGGCACGCGGGCCCCTCGGCGTGCGGGATCCTCCCGGACCTGGGCACGAACCCGCGCCCCCTGCATCGGCAGGCGGACCCCCAACCACTGCGCCCCCAGGGAAGCCCCCGAGTAGATGATTTTTGAACCTAAAACAAATTTCATTAAAATTAAAATGATTGAAAGTATACAAAGTATATTCTCTGAGTAAAGTGGAATTAAAGTATGAATTAAAAGCAGAAAAATATCTAGAAAGTCTCCCATACATTTAGAACTTTAAAAACTCACTGCTACATAACCCATGGGTTAAATAGGAAATCACCCAAAAAGTTAGAAAATATTTTGATTCACATGAAAAGAAAAATACAAGTCAAAATTTGTGGATGCAGATAAACTGGTGCTTAAAGGGAAATGTATACTATCAAATGATTCAATTAGAACAGATATAAAAATATGTATTTTTACCATATATAAAAAGAATGATCTAAACTTCCACCTTAAGAAACTAGGAAAAAAAGAAGAGAAAAAAGTAAACCCAAAGCAATCAGAAGGAAGGAAATAATAATAATGAGAAGAAATTTTTTAAAAAAATAGAGGGCTTCCCTGGGGGCGCAGTGGTTGAGAGTCCGCCTGCCGATGCAGGGGATACGGGTTTGTGCCCCGGTCCGGGAAGATCCCACATGCCGCGGAGCGGCTGGGCCCGTGAGCCATGGCCGCTGAGCCTGCGTGTCCGGAGCCTGTGCTCCGCAACGGGAGAGGCCACAACGGTGAGAGGCCCGCGTAGCACACACACAAAAAAAATTAAAAAAAATAAAAAATAAAATAAAAATAAAATTAAAATTAAAAAAATAGAGACCATAAAAACAGTTAAGAAAATCAATGAAACATAAAGCTGGCTTGTAGAAAAGATCAATAAAATTAAAAAACCCCTAGTCAGACTAATCAAGAGAAAAAGAAAGGATGCAGAACTTGTTAATATCAGGAACAAAAAAGAAGTATCATTATAGAACCCACAAACATTCAAAGGGTAATGAGAAAATATGAATAACATCTTTATGCCAATAAAACTGATAACTAAAATGAAATGGACAAATTCTTTGAAAAACACCAACTATCAAAGTTTAAGAAGAAATAGAAAACCTGCATAGTCCCATATCAATTAAAGAAATTGAACTGATACTTAAAAGCTTTCCCACAAAGAAAACTCCTGACCCACTAGTGAATTCTTACAAATATTTATGAGAAAAGTATTACTAATTCTGTAGAAACTCCTCCCAAAAATAGAACAGGAGGAAACACTTCCCAACACCTGCCCTCACTTTATGAAGCCAGCATTCCCGTAATCTAAAAATCAAGTTAAGATTAATTATACCTTAAGAAAGTTAATTTAATTTAATTTTTTAAAATGGAAATATAGTTGATTTATCATGCTGTGGTAGTTTCAGGTGTACAGCAAAGTGATTCAGATACATATATGTGTGTGTATATATATATATATATATATATTCTTTCACAGATTCGTTTCCCATATGGGTTATTATAAAATATTGAGTAGAGTTCCCTGTGCTATACAGTGGGTCCTTGTTCTTTACCTATTTTACATATAGTAGTGTGTATATGTCAATCACAAATTCCTGACATATCCCTTCCCCCCCACCTTTTGACCTTCCCTTTGGTAACCATAAGTTTGTTTTTCTATGTCTGTGAGTCTATTTCTGTTTTGTAAATAAGTTCATTTGTATCATTTTTTCTTAGATTCCACACATAAGTGATATCATATAATATTTTTCTCTGACTTACTTCACTTAGTATGATGATCTCTAGGTCCATCCATGTTGCTGCAAATGGCATTATTTCATTCAAGAAGGTTAATTTAAAAAGAAACAAAACGTTTTGAGTAATGAAATGGTTACTAGGTTTGGTTAGGTTTGGTAGGATTTATCTAAAAAAAAAACCTAAAGTAAGAGAAGCTTAAGCAATATAAATGCTTCTCTCTGCCTCACTTAAAAGAAGTCTGAAAGTAGGCAGTCTAGAGCTGGTGTGGTGGTTTTATGGTACCATCAATGGCCCCGGTGCTTTTTTTATGTTCATTCAACCTCAGCAAGTGGCTTTCCTATGGCCTCCCTGTCTAAAACGTCCGCTCATGGTTTAACCAATATATCCACAATCTGGTCAGCAGGAAAAGAAAGGAAATCAAAGCACTTCTCTCCCTTTTATGGGTACATCCCAGAAATTCTTCACTCACTTTGCTTGCGGTCAACAGAATGCAGCCCCATAGTTGAGTTGCATGTAGCTGTTAGAGAGACTAGGAAGTACTGTATATAGTCTTTTACTCCAGGTGCCAGTGTGTCCAGCTAAAAACAGGGGTTCCATAAAAAGGAGGTATAGGCAACTAGCAATCTCAGCTACAAATAAGCTGACTACTGTGCATGCGTAAATTCAGATGCTTCTCTTGATAGAGCAGGTCTCATTTTCTATAGTCCTGCGACACGTGAACGTACGTGTGTGTGTGCCTCCTATAAAGACGTGAGGAAGGTCTGAAAAGAAAAGGCAGGAGAGGCCAAAGGCTTTGCTTAGAAATGAGGCGTTCTTATCAAAAGAATGGGGCCACAGGAGAGCAAAAGAGTCAATTAGATATTTTTCATTATCATTATCTGCCTGCCCCCTCACCTCCCAACCCTATTTTCCAGCTGTACTGAATTTCTTCACCTTCCTTCTTTGTATTTTCTCTTCTTTTTGCCTGGAACATTTTCCCCTGATCTTTTCAAGTTCTTCCCAAATTATTTTTCACTCACATTCATCATACCTTATCCATATGTTACCTAATCTACTGTGTATTCAGTAAGTACAGAAGCCATACCTTGTTCAACGCCAGCATCTCTATTGCCCTGGATTATAATGCACGTGCGCGCGCACACACACACGACTTGGATTCATATCATTTCTGCTATTCACAGCAGGCCTAATTCTAGCAAGTACATGAATGTAGTCATCACAGCACGCAAGCAATAGAAATATGTAAATCTGTTCCTCCAACCAGAAATGCAGCCTTAACCTGGGTGGCAGAGCTCTTTGAAGTCCACCAGCCAGGCAACTGTGCTGAACTGAAAACGGGTCTTAGAGCTGGGCACGTGTTCAAGTCCTGCCACTCATCAGCGATTCAGGCTTGGTTAAGTCAGCCTTTGCTAGCTGTTCGTCAAAATTCACTCTCTTTTTCTTCTTAAGGCACCTGACTGGACTATGGTTCTCAGCTTGGCTTGTAGGTTTTTCATGGGAGAGAGTTTTAGCCAGTAAAACATAATAAGTAGGAGAGATTTATACCACTTCCAAGCTTGGCCAAGAAAAGATTTGCAAGCTCCACCATCTTCCACAATGTACGTTCCATGGCCACATTTTCAAAACAGTGGATTGTAACTCAGGACTTGGTTCCTAAATGTCAGCATGAAGCAGAAGTTCCTTCTGATGGTGAACAGCTACCCAACATCAAAGGAATGCATTTCTTGTCCCCTAATCCACTAAATACCTAGGGCTTATTTGTTACCTCGTTGTGGCCTGTCCTAATACCTACTTCATAGATGAGATGATGCACATAAAACCTTAGCACAGAGCCTGGCACCTTGTATGTAAACCAAAGTACCAGTTGTTATAGTTATGATTTGGATGAGAAATCAGTCAAATCATAAATGAACGTGCTTTAGAAACTAAAAAGTGCTATACAGTACCGGATATTCCAGACCCCCGTCTCCTGGGTAATTTTAAGAACTCATGAAATCTTATTACTTCTGTGAAGCCTTTACTTTGGAAGTGAAGTTAAGCTTTCCTTGACCACTTCAGTATCTCAGTTGCATACACTGAGATTCGCTATACACATGCACACACACAACCCTCTTATACAGGATGTGCTTGCATCTTTACTTTTTTTTCCCCACATCTTTATTGGATTATAATTGCTTTACAATGTTGTTACAACGTTAGTTTCTGTTGTGCAATAAAGTGAATCAGTTATATGTATACCTATATCCCCATATCCCCTCCCTCTTGCGTCTCCCTCCCACCCTCCCTATCCCACCCCTCTAGGTGGACACAAAGCACTGAGCTGATCTCCCTGTGCTATGCGGCTGCTTCCCACTAGCTATCTATTTTACATTTGGCAGAGTATATATGTCAATGCTACTTTATATACATTTAAATAACAATCTGTAATTTAGGGAATTCATTTTATAGCATACATTTCCAAAAAGCAAATGTATAACTTAGTGGAATTATCATACCAAGTTAGGCCAGTGGCTTATACAGGTATATCCTTATGAAAATGCTGTTAATAATGGTGGCGATCCAGAACCGTGAATGAGGTGAAAAATGATTTACTAAGTAAGATAAGAAATCACACTGGTGCATAGCTGTCCTAAAGAACTCTTACCCCAAGGTCTTAAATACAATCACAAATCTACAAATCTACAAGCAAGAGAGGAGAAGTAATTATAATCACTGGTTCTTCTACTTACAGGGGAAAAAAAACACCCCAACTCTTTTAAACTTCTGGCTTCCTTGGCCAAAGTTTCTTACCAGCCTCTGTTCTCATTTTAGAGCATTAATAATGCCCAGAATATGCCTGTCCATTACAAAGACTAATGAGCATATCGGAGTTCACGTACAGCTTGAACAAATTAGTCATCTGCATTTAAATGCCTTGGCTGATGATTGTACATCCATTATTACTGGGGTGCATCTGCATACCTTTTAACATTGAAAAGAATTAGGCTTTCCATATCAAATTTTAGCTTTTATCTTTGGCTTTTAAGTACTGCCCAAGCCAAGGTAGGTTACAAACAAAACTGACCATAATAGAAAACATCCACCATAAGTTTCCCAAGCATTTATCCCTCTATATTTATTCTGACATTGTTCCCTTTTTCAGGTGGGGGTAACATTGTGTTACATTTTACTTGAAAACTTTTACAAGTCAGACTAGAGTCTGAATGGGTACGTTGTATTGTGTTACTCTGCTCAATGCGGGCTAATTAAATAAGCGCAGGTTATAAGGAAAGAATTAATATAATCCTTTCAGGGGAGTAGTGATTAGGTAAATGTCCTTGTTAAAACTTGCAAAGTTATATGCTATGTTTTAAGGCATGAGAAGACAGATCATTCATTCATTCACTCATTCATTTGTGCAACAGGAGTTTTCAGGCTCCAACTAAGTGCCAGACACCATGCTGGATGGGGGATGATAACATGAGTAAGACCCAATCGGCTATCCCCAAGGAACTCTGTCTAGTGGCAGAGAGAAACATAAAAGCAAAGAGTTGAGTATCAAAAATTAATGAAATGAATAAAATATACTCTATCACATTTGAACCTTTAATTCAAACTTGGCTTGGCTATAAGCATTATTTGAAATGATTTTCAAGGTTGTTTTGCTGTTTTGTGGTCTCTGTAAAAAAAAAATCTGATGAAAGATAAAATTTAACTTCCCAAATGGTCGTAATTGAAAGCGAATGCACAGATAAAGTATACTATAAGAAATCAAACATGTCATGGGGAAATACTGTTTCAGCAAACCTGGCATTTTTTAAAACAGTGTTAGAATTCATCATTCATTCATTCAAGAATGTATTAATTGGTTTCTAAGTGCTTACTAACTAGACTTTAAGCTCCAAGGTTTCTGGGTTTTGTTGTCTGTGCTCATCCAGTGGCAACAGTGGAAGCTTGATATATGCTTGATCGAACGGATATTGAAAGAATTGAGGGGGAACGGGCCAGATTCTGAGTGTGCCCTGGTGAATAAGCATGGCTCCTGTCCACACAGAGCTCACACTCTAATCTAGAACCAGATTTAATGTTATCCCTAGTCTTTAATGCTCTTAAGAGAGATTTAAACACTCTCTTAAGAAAACTGAACAGTTTCATTAACTGACCTAGAAGAGTGATGCCATCGGCAAATCGTGGAACTAAAATAATAACTCCAAAACTTTAAATACAATGTCTTTTCCACTTTTGTATGTACATACACATACACACACACACATATATACACACACACACACACACACACACACACACACGCAAAAGCACTGCTGATTGCTTCTTTTTTTTTTTTTTAAACAAATCTTAGCCAGGGTTTTGGGAAGGCTGTTAGCCATGGCTACAAAGCAGAGGGTGCCCCCTTCCCTGGCTGGCTGGCCACCCACCCACATCCTAAACAACAGCTTCCCAGCTCCCCTGTCTATTGCTTTTCAAAATGTGACTTTATTATTATCGTCGTTGTTGTTAACCAATTTTTCACTGCTTCTGTTTAACACTCAGTCAGGTTTTCCCCCCTATTTTGGAAATATGTATGTATGTATGTATTTTTCTTCCATTTTTATTGCGATTTAATTGAAATACAACACTGCATAAGTTGAAGGTGTACAGCATAATGATGCGACTTACATACACCATGAAATGATTATCACAGTAAGTTTAGTGAACATCCATCATCTCGTATAGATACAAAATTTTAAAAACAGGAAAAAAAATTTTCCTTGTGCTGAGAACTCTTAGGATTTACCCTCGCGACAACTTTGGTATTTAACGACAGACAGCAGTGTTCATTACATTTATCACGTTGTACATCACATCCCTAGTGCTTAGATATCTTATAACTGGGAGTTTTCACCTTTGACTGCCTTCAGCTAACCCTCTGGTAACCACACATCTAGTCTCTTATTCTGTGAGTTTGTTTTTGAACCTTCAGTCACACTTAAATAAAAATGACAATTTTAACCCCGAAGATTAAGAAAATCAGTGACATTTTGGATGTGCCTAAACAACACCTGTTCTTTAAGCCTGACTCGAGTCACCGGATGATGGAGGTGGCTGCGTTTATCTTTGAGAAGAACAAGGACTGTATCCCATAATAACTGAATGCACCATATGACAAAATAGAAAAGGCAGCTGAAGCCTATGGTGGTAAACTTCCGTATGTATATTTCAGTCTCCAGAACTGTCTCCATTCAATTGTTACAAAACCACACTGATGCCGGGAAAACTTGTTCTACAGAAAGTTCCACTGTAGTAAAAGTTGTTGAAATACGAGCTACCCTGTAATACAAAAAATACGTCTTATTAGGAATAGCTGAACGTTATGCCGTAAAGGAAACATTCTTGCTACGGCTGCCACTCTCTTATCAAGAGTTCAGAATCCTAAGGAAATGCTTACACGTCCAAAATGGGATATTAAGCCTTCTCAGCTCTACAGAAAAAGTGAAGAAGCGGTTGGCAAAGATGAAGACAACCCGGAGCCATAACGGGCAAACTTCGGATTTGGAAGTGGGTCGATTTGCACCCAGGAGCCCAGGCCAGCTGCAGATTCGGGCGGGACCGCAATCCTCGGGGCACCAGCGGCGTTCCTCTGCTGGCTCCTCGTTACTGCCGCCGTCCAGGGGCTCCGGCGGTCGATGGGGACGGGAGGTCCTCGGTAGACACTTGCTCGCCGGGGCCGCCCGAGGCCTTGACAGGTTTCGGGCGTGCAGGGCAGGAGCGGAGCCTCCCGGGTCTCCGAGGCGAGCGACCTGTTCCCGCCCGCGGGCTCGTGGGGAGCGGAGGGGCTTGCAGCTCGGCCGCCGGAGAAAGCAAGCCCCCGGGCGCGAGGCCTGGCTTTCGCGGCTTTGAAAACTTTCCAGCGCGCGTGCCACGGCGACGCGCAGCGGCTGCGCCGGGGCCCCGGCGGCCCGCGCCTCCCGCGGGCAACTTTTCGGCCTTTCGGTGGCCTGTCACTCTCGCCGGCCGACGCGCCTCCCCCTGGGCTCGCGCGGCCGGAGCGCCCTCCCCCCTCGGCGAGGACCTGCCCCGGCGCCGCGGCTCCAGTGCCCGCTCGGCGCTCGCCCTGCCCGCGCCCCCCGCCGCCCGGCTCCCCCGCGCCTCGCTCGCAACCTGGCCCGGCCGCGCCCCGCGCCCTGAGCGCCGCGAGCCCCGGGCGGCCCCTGCAGCGGGGGGCGGGGAAGGGAGGAGGGGACCCGCCGCCGGGGGCCGGCTGCTGGCTCCCGGCCGACCGCTCGCCAATGGTCCAGAGCGACCTGTCCAAGTCGCCTCCCACAGCGGCGGCGGCGGTGGCGCAAGAGATCCCGATGGACCTGCCGGAGAACGCGGCTCCCGCGGGGGCGCTCGGAGCGGCCGCACAGGTAGCGAGAGCGCCGCGCCCGCCCCTTTCTTTGTGAGCCGCCCGGGCGCCGAGCTCCGTCTCTCGCGGCGCCGCCTCTGCCCGGATCCCTCGCCCGGCCGCTCGCTCCGGCCTGGGTCTCCTCCGCCGCCGCCTTCTCCTCCCCCCGCGCGCGGCCACCCCTTCTCCCCTGCGGGCGCCGGCGCCCCTGCCCCTCTCCGCCTCCCCCCACCCCGCCCCGGGCTCCTCTCCGGCTTCCATTTTCCTCGGCTCCCCGAAGCCCGAGGGAGGGAAGGGGCGGGGGAGACCTCGGGGTCCTCGGAGGCTGCCGCGGCCAGCCCCCGTCGCCCCTTCCCGGGAGAGCCACATGGAGAGCCATGGACCAGGCGGGCGGACGGGACCTGCTCCAGATCGTGAGTGCGGGGCGGGGGCCGGGAGGGGCTCGGCTTCCGCAGCTCCGCTCCGACGCCGACCCCGCCGGACCGGCTGTGAGCCGCGGTGGGAGTGGGGGGCGTGGGAGGGGACGCCCCGCCCCCGCCTCCCCCGTGACCCGCCTCGGCACCTGGGCGTTGCGCGGCGCGGCCGGCTGCGCTGCCCTCGCGGCCCTGGCCGAGGCTTGCCCGGACCCCTCGGCGCCGGCCGAAGAGAGCGCGCTGGGGACGCGAAAGTTTTTATTTTCCCCGTGGCCCTGAAACGTGAGCCGTCTCGGGGAGCTCCGGGACCACCTAACCCTCCGACGAGCATTAGCGGTTTCTGGGGAGATGCCGGTTTGCTGCTCGTCGTGAAATAGGAGATGTCAGTTGCAGGCGCTGGGCACGCATAAGGTGGCTTTTACGGAGGGCTTTGGCAGGTACCGTTCGGATTACAGACGCCTCCAGTTCTCAGCGGTAAGGAGTCTCTCAACTTCCGTGCTAGCAGGGAAACGACTTGAGACTCCGAACGGTGGGCTGCTTGGCGAGCCGTGGTGAAGAGGGCACGGTTACCTTTCAGGCATCACTTTTTGGAGAAGTGTGTCTTCTTTGCTTAGTGATATTGCCTTGTTGATTTCAAGCCTCCGTTTGCTAGATTGGAAATTGTGGGAAGATTATGTAGCTTTATGTTTATGTAAAATTTCTGAGTACATCATTAATATATTTTATATTTGTACATGCTCGAGAGAGCGTGTTAGTCTTATTTACTGTCGTTACGGGGGCAGGAGTGGGCCACAGTGATGGTAAAATGTTTTGCTGCTTTGTTGTTTTGATAGGTGGTAGAAATTGACTGCTTTAGCTCTCTTGATACTGTTACTAATGTTGGTCCTGGTGGCATGATCTTGGAGCTTTGTTGAACTTTCTTTTACCACTGGGAGTTAAGAGTGCAGACTTAAAACACATCATTCATTCTGATTTGAGACGGAGGAAAAATGTAGAAGGCAATCGCTTGTATCATCAGAAATCCATGTCTTTCATAGAGGAATTCCTTTCTTTTCTAGAGGTAAAACAGCTAGATTTTAGTCAGCCTCGGGCTGTTTGGCTGCACAAGGCCAGTGGGGGCATGTAACTGACCACCTACATTTCCATCTAGCCTCTGCCAGAGGACCTGAATTCTTACCAACCCCTGTCACGTTTGTTCTAGACTCCTGATTTTATCTAGATACTCACCAGGTTAGATGAGAGAGAGAGAAGTGTCCTCAGGGACTTCTGTTATTCTAGGGTGAAGGTCTTGAATACTGACAGAGGAAAGGACTTTTAAACCCTCTTTTCTCTTTGATCTTCCTTCAAGGGTTTTTGGGGTTTGGTTTTGTTTTGTTTTGAGTTTTTATTCTTATGATAAAAATAGAGTTCCTGAATTCCTGGAGATCAAAGTTAGGGCAGACAGAAAGCATGACTGCATTCAGATAAGAGATACTAATTTACTTTGTGATTTATGAAGTTAAACGTAAGGCAACAAGTATTTGTGATGCAGCTGCCACACGGAAATGATTCAGATACGAGAAGACACACTCTCTGCCTTCAAAGAACGTACTTTCCAGTAGCTGCAAGGGTGACAAATGGATGACAGTCCTACGGCATGGGACACTAAGAGAAGTACTGAATCTTAGGTGGTTGCAAAGGAGTTGAGAACACAGGTACTCCCTTTGGAGTAATCTGTAAGGGCTTCATGTGAGAAGTGGCATTTGAGAAGGGATTTGAAGGATGGATCAGATTTCAGCAGATTTTCAGAGAGATGGTGAGGGGCTATTCAGGACGCCAAGTCACAGCAGTTAGAAGTCTGATAGGTTTGGAATCCCCAGTTTGGAAAGAACGTGGACAGGTGCAGATTGGGCATAATCAAGCAGAAGTCTGACAGTTTGTGGCAATTGAGGCCACACCTTGGAGGCTTTGGAACCTGCAAGGTATTGAAAAACAGAGAACCTCGGAAGGGGTTCAGGGAAGGAGCAATATAAGAGTTCAAGGGGAAGATTCTCCTGGGAGTGTTCTGTAAGGTAGTTTGGGGTCTCGGGAGTCTAGAGGTGGAGCTGCCCGAACGGAGATTGATGTAACAGTTTGGACAAGAGGTAATAAGGTCTAAACTGAAAAGAGAGAAAAGATAATAGATAGGACAGGACCACAGATGGACACGTTCCAGAGACCCAGGCTACAGGAATTGCAAGTGATGGAATGAGAGAGGGAGGGAGGGAGGAATGCATATTAGAAGCAGGTATAAGCGGTATAAATATTCAGCTGCATCGGCGTCCATCTCCCTGCTCTCTCTACCTTCCAAAAATGAAAGCAATTTTCCTTGAATCGTGTTCATCTCACAGCCATTATTTGGGGGAAACATTGACTTGTTTATGTGAGATCTAATAAATCATGACAGCGCAGTGAAAACTTGGCAAGGCATCTCTTCCATGTCTCTAGGCAGGCCAGGCCAGCAGTAAAACGGCCTGAGAAAAAGAGGCTGTCTCTGGAGCATCTCTCTGTTTTGTGACACCAAGTCGTAGTAATTCTCCTGAGAAATGGAATTTTCATTTGCAGACAGTGTCTCTCAGCAATCATGGGTTTTACGAATCCTTTCTCTTTCACCTCTGGAGTACGTCGGGAGTCCTATATGAGCAAAGCAAAAGGTGGAGCTTCACAGACCGCCCGGTGCTCTTTTTTATGTCAAAAGTCCTGTATGAGGGAGGGGGCACCCTCATACACTCCAACCCCTTCCCCCCAGCACACGGTCATACACAAAATAGATCTATTTCCTGCATGAGAAGTGAGTGACAGTCTAACTGCAAATTCCTGAAAGTTCAGATCTAAACAAATTGCATCCCTTTTTTAGGTAACCCGTTGAACAGTTTCAGTGCAAACTTGGACACAGTCTGCCTCCAAAGTCAAGGTGCTAACTGAACGCTGTCCCTCCAAAGCTCCAAATCTGTACTGTCCACCATGGGCGCCACTAGTCCCATGTGGCTTCTGAGCACTCGAAATGTGGCGAGTCTGAGCTGAGATGTGCTATAAGTGTAAAATACAAATTTTAAAATACGTAAAAATACAGGTAAAATAAGCACACAGATTACAGATCAACTAAAAATGCAGATAAAATAAAAGTATAAGATACAGATTTCAGAGACTTCATAGGAAACAAAGAATATTCTGCATGTCATTAGTACTCTTACATCGACTGTGTGTCACAATGATAATATTTTTGATGTGTTAGGCTAAGTCAGATACACTATTACAATTCATTTGACCTGTTGCCTTTTACCTTTTTCACAGAGCTACTATAAAATTCCTCTTATGTATGTGACTTCTATTTCTATTGGACAGCTTTAGTCTAAAGTACAGCCCTGGGAGTTCTCCAGGGAGTTGGACAGATCCGGATAGAGGCTGGGTGGATGCAAAATCCGGGTGAAAGGAACTGAGTCTAGGATGGCAGCAGAGGGGAAGAGAGTGAGAAGGGGAGCGGTATCTCAGCTCTTCAGGCCTTAAAGAGATGGTAAGCAGCACCTGCCATCGCACCTGGAGGTGAACAGACAGTAAGCAGACGGCCTGTTTTGCTCCTGGCAGCAGCCTGAATCGCGGAGCCAGGCGCTTTATCTGAAAAGTGCTGCAGCCCTTCCCCCCAGGTCAATACCACTTTCCAGAAACTTTGCCGGACACTTTCGAGGTCCAATTCAGTCTTTGCGGACTCTCAGCATAATGGACTGGGTACTGGGCTTTATGTTTGGCTGCACCCTTTGCTCCTGACCCCCAGTCACTTGCCTCTCCGGTGGGATTTTGTTCTGGTGTTGCCTGGGAGAAATTTTAAAACCTGCTCATCAGAATTTCTGAGTGCGTTTTAAAATGCGAGACATAATATCTGATGGTTTGAGTTGATTGGAGGTTTAGTTAGTCGTGTGGTTTTATGTTCCTGTTCTTTTTGTCTTTCCTTTTGTGTAAAGAATTAGTTTACCTGTTGCTCTACTTGATTTCATTGAATTATGCAGTCTGTAGCCTCGGTCCTTTCAAGAGAAGCTGAGCAAAATATGTTAACCCTGCGGGGGGTGGGTAGGGGGTGGCCCTCTTTGGTTCTGTGACCATGGGGACATGTCCCTATCCTACCAAGAGTCTATGGCACACACGGACTTTCACAGTAACAGGGAGTTCGGGTTAATTATGACACCTTAATGAAGTGACTGGGTCTGTCTTAGAATTCTTTCCAAAACTGGCTGGAGGTATAGATTGTGAAGAAGGCAAGCTTGGCCCCTGGGCATCTCCCGCCCTGGCCTCGTCCCCCCTCCCTTCTCTACCTGCAAGACCCCCAGAAGAGCGCTATTTCTGCTGCTTCTTGAGTCCTTTCTGCTTTTGTGTAAACCGATCCGTATAGAGAACTTGATTCCCCTCTTTCTAGGGAACGAATCTCAGTGACGTCTCCCCTAGTGAAAGATCTGACAGCCTCATTCACGCTAAACTGTTGATAAATGAGGACATTTCAGGTCTGATTCCTCTCCATTTAGTTTCGGCTTCCTTCGCTTCCGACTCTAAAATGAGGAAGGTCTGCAGTTCGAAGGGATAAATATCAATGAATGCTGATCAAGAGGGATAGAAATTAATTTCAGGCATCAGCGTTACGCTCACGAGGAGCAATTCATAGGCAGGAGAACTGTCACCTTATTCGTCAGCTACAGAAGCGACATTTTTAAAGCTGCCCCCAGGGGCCGCCAAGCCAACTTTGTGTGCAAGGCTGGGCTGAAGTCTCCACTTAACTGGCAGCTTCTGTAATTAACTGTTACCGTCTACTTCAGTCATACAGAACTTAGATTTCAACTACCTGTGGAAGTGTGACCATTTATTGGCTGATTTTTAAGATTACAGTCCAATTTGAAAAGTATTTAGTATCAAAGAAGACAGTCATTCACCTGAAACTGAGATTAACATCAGGATGAATGGTAGAGGTCTTTTTAATAAGTCATTTATATATTTGTGGCAATTTCTTAAATGTCTTTCTAGTTTCTGAAATCTTACTTAATTTGGCTGATGTTTTAGGAAAAGTAAAGGAATTCAAATGTATGGTTTCCTTTTTTCCTATTTGCTGTGGTGACTTCACTGTTTTTTTATTAAGCTGTATATAACCAAGAAGCAGTTGAGCGGGAATTAGTGACTTTTCAGACTGTGTTCCATAAGGATGTAGGGGTCTGCACGTATCATGGAGAGTATTATGGGTTACACTTAGCCCGCTGGACATACCCCCTGTCTCTTCTTCCTTTTACTTCCTGAAACTCTGGCTCTAATTATTAATTGTTTCATATATCAGACGTTTATATACTTAGTGTTGTTAAAAAAATATTTTAGAAGCCCCATTAGTCGTAAAAGTAGCTGCATTTGAAGTAGCTAATTAAGAAAACTCTACTTTTCCACATTTAGGCAGCTAAATATTTGAACACTTAATCTTTCCTGTCTTTTATTATTTGGGTGAGGGTTGGCCTTCACTGTTTTTTTTTTTTAATTCCTTCGTATGAAACACTCTGGTCCTTATTTTCCAGAATTTTGAATAACTAATACACAAGTCATTTTAGTCAGATGGACTTAATTTTAAATATGCATGGAATTAAAGGCAACTTCATTTGGTAATGGTGGTATAAATTTTCACCAACCTTTTTTAAAGTACGTAAAAATGGACTGTTAACTTTGCAAAAGTTGCTTTAACTTTGCTTCTTCTTGATCCTGGGTATTGTTTTAAAAAGTAACTAGTCATTGAGGTGTCAATTGATAGTTAAATTTTTTTAAAAAAGGAGATTATAAGAGAGAAATTACTGCTGAAATTAGTAAATAGAATAGAGGTGCAATTAAGCGTATCTATTTTGGTTTTAAATAAATATATATACAATGAATAAGAATTTGCTTTCACACCGTTAAGCAGAAACACTTTGAATAAATTATCCCTCCTACATTTCAGTGATTGAAGAACAAGATATTCTTTCTCAAAACTATGACCAGGTTGTGTGCAATTCAGCATGCCATCACTTTTTCTGTTCCTTAGTACAATTGAAACCTGTAATAATCCAATGTAGACACACATTGCATCGGTAGCTAAGTACACCTGAAACAATGTGAGCAGTGTTCCCAGGGGCCTGGAAAAATTAAAGTGACTTTTTAAATGTGTCGCATTTTTCTGCAGAGAACTGCAGCCTCCCCTGGGACTGGCTGTCTTAAATATTGTGTGGTTCTCACAGTGCCCGCTGGGCAATGTCAGCAGCCATGAAAAAGTTTATTCTCCGAAGCAGCTGAATAGCAGAAACGTACTTATCATTAAAAATCCGAAATAAATGATAATGATGGAATTTCAAAGAAGCTTTTTCCATCCACGTCCAAATGATGCTGGAAAGACACGGGGATGTTGGGATGAGAGAATATTTCGTCTTTGTTCTCAAAAATAATTTATGCTCCGAAATGAAGATACATAGTGTATTTGACACAGATTTGCCCTCACCTTCCCCCAAGGAAACATGTTAGGCCTTGAAAATGCTTTCAAGGTAGTAAGTATTTTTCCATATGGAATAATATAAAAAAGGTTTTTTGGAATTTTAAGGGAACTTTCAGACTTTAAACGTTGTAGGCCTTGGAAGACACATTTGTCTAAACCTTTCTGTAAAAATTGGGAAAGGAAGAACATTGTTGAAAGAATGTTATTTTTCAACAGTTTACGGAATAATGTGTACAGAAGTAAGAAGAATATGCTGTTACGTGAAGAGAACCTTGTATTATGAAAGCCCAGCCTAGATTGTCTTTCCTTTTATGAAGCCGAGTTAATTAAATGCCATGGAAACACATTTGTATTATATAAATCCCTTCGATACTTGGAAGAGAACGAACATATTTAAGACAAATTTTTGCTTTAAAATTATACCACCCCTCTCACTGATTGCAAATTCATCTAAATTGCTCACAACACAAATGTTTGTAAGAGATTTCAGCTTGCCTAAGTGCTACGTATATTATGGTTTATAAGGTATTTCCATTTTAATGAAAACCATATGAATGTATAAAATATAACAAAAGTCTCATTTTTAAAACCTGGGCATGGTGCTTTTCAAAAAAGCAAACTTGTAAATTCTGATCATCTAATGAAGTCTCTGTTGGCCTAAACCCTCTAAACACGTTAGACATTTTAGCCCAGTTTTTCTCCACTCTTCTCACTCTTATGTGGGTATCACTTTTTAAAATATTATTTTGAATCCTTACCGTGTGCTAGGTCTTATACTAAATGCTCTAAATACATTCCTTCATTTAATACCTAAAACCACCCTGGGAGGCAGGCCTGAATAGCCCCATTTTTAAGGTCAGCTATAGTAGGATTCCCGCCTGTGTATATTTATCTGGAAAGCTCGGTGTTGAGCTATTTTTCACTTATATTTTAATGTGTAATTTTTTCTCAATAACTTTATCCATGCCTAGAATTAACCATAGATGAATGCATAGTTTAGTCTTAGTGCTGCTGTCAGTGTAAGCTGCAGGTATATTAGAAGAAGCAAGTTCATTTGTAGACGTTTGTGCTTGGCCCTAACCTATTACTGAGACAAATTGTCTTACCTTTAACATCCTGTTCTTAAATGCTTTCTTCTTATTCTTATTATTACTATTCCATAAAATTTATTTTTTGCCTTCTCAGCAAAATAATTAAGTGGTTAAAAAGCAAGCTTTTGGATAAACAACAGGGCCCTACTGTCTAGCACAGGGAACTATGTTCAGTATCCTCTGATAAACCATCATGGAAAAGAATATGAAGAAGAATGTGTATATGTATAACTGAGTCACTTTGCTGTACAGCAGAAACCAACACAATGTTGTAAATCGACTCTACTTCAGTAAAATTAAAAAAAAAATAAACTGTGCTGAAAACCATGCTTTTCCAGAGCAGTTCCTCAGAGCTGTCTGAGAGGCTGTCTTTCAGGCTATAGGCCTCGGTTTGGCTCAAATAAAACTCTTTTCTACTCCTACTACTAATAAAAAAAAAAACCCCACAGTCTTTTCACTTCATATTCAAACATTACAACAATGGGCCAGAAAACTGTACAAAGTATTTTAATTTTGTATAATTCGCTACCACTTCTATAGCTGTTTCAACATCTCTCAAAACATTCTCTAGATCCATCCAATAATGTGAAGAATTGGCACCGGGCTTCATTCATATTCCATCTAGATCAGTCTATCTGTTTACCAACTATCTAATCTATCTATCTATCTATCCATCTATCTATCATCTATCCCGGAACTATCCCTGAACTATCTAATCTATCATCTGTCAACTATCTAATCTATCTATCTATCCATCTATCTATCATCTATCCCTCAACTATCTAATCTATCTATCAACTATCTAATCTATCTATCTACCTATGTAAAGGTAATCAGAATTCACACTGTAAAATGTTCCTCTGCCACCATGTGCAAGGACCACTCCAGTATAGGAATACCTGTGGAATTACAAATTAAGACATGAAAAGAAGCAAAAACTGGCTGTTCAGCACCACTGGGAACAGTACTTCATTATGCACGAATCTACTGCCTTCGTGCTCTCTGAAGGGTTCTGACCAGTTACTCTCCTCTCTCAGTACAACTGCCACAGTCCCTCCTGCACAGAAATGCTTATTTTTTTTAATGCCTTATCTTTAGTGGCCTTTGCCTCTTAACCACAGATACGCTAACAGAGAGCATAAATTGTTTTAATTCACCAGTTATGAATTGCTTTTTCCAGAAACCTCTCCTCCCTATCAACTCACTGATTTGAAATAAATATTTGTGATTCCACCAATAACTTTTAATTTAAAAATTTTATTTTATTGAAGTATAGTTGACTTACAGTGTTGCATTAATTTCCACTCTACAGCAAAGTGACTCAGTTAGACATATATATATATATATATATATATATATATATTCTTTTTCATATTCTTTTCCATTATGGTTTATCCCAGGAGATTGGATATAGTTCCCTGTGCTATACAGTAGGACCTTGTTGTTGATCCATCCTACATATAATAGTTTGCCTCTGCTAATCCCAAACTCCCGCTCCACCCCTCCCCCACCCCTCTCACCCCCCACAACCACAAGTCTGTTCTCCATGTCTGTGAGTCTGTTTCTGTTTCGTAGATAAGTTCATTGTGTCATATTTTAGATTCCACATATAAGTGATATCGTATGGTCACCAGTAACTTTATAATCATGCCCATATGATGACAATCCATACTCTGTCTTGATCTAGAACATTGTCTAGAGCTAGGTCTAGATTCCTGTGTGAGAGTCTAATAATAATCTCATTTGTCTTTTTGTTTTCTTTTTTGTAGTCATATGGAAAAGGAGCCAGAAGGAAAAACAGATTTAAAGGATCCGATGGGAGCACTTCTTCTGACACTACCTCAAATAGTTTCGTTCGTCAGGTAAGGGGGCTCTTAAACTCATGGTTTGGAGGAGTCTATGAAAATGAGTTCCCTTTTGGTTCTTTTAGAGGTGGTCTTACAGCGTCATCCCTATGATTTATATAGTATTATTGTACTTGCTTTTAGTTGAAGTGAAAGTTGTGCCGTTGAGTGTCCTGATTAATATATTTAAATTTTAAGTGAGACCGTATGTGTCATAATTACACTCTTTCCCAGCAAGTTGGGGAAAGAGAAGCGCAAACTTCAGTACAAAGGATTGCTTCAGAACAGCATGAATGAACCCCAGGAGAAATGATTCCAGGCTTGGGGGGTTTGCGGGGGGGTGGAGGTAGGGAGACAGGTGGTGGGCATCCGTACCACCAGCTCTAAAGTTGAGATACTGGTCTTCCTCCAGCTGGAGTTTTCTTCTCCCCACCTGGGGCTTGAATTGTAAAAGAGAAGATTGGCTCTGCTCTTGAAACGGTCGAGGCTACTAAGGTCAAATAGAGCACGTGGTATCTTGGAGGCATAACTGAAACTGCCTTGGAGACAGAGCCTTCATCTTAGTTAAGGTGGATTCCTGCACAGGAGTTTGGAACTGGCCCCTAGGCGGTGTCAGGGTCCCTGACGTGGAAACGCTCTCATCCACGGTTACAGAAAGGACTTTCATTCCCAGAGGAAGAGTAGAGGCAGCCAGGTCTCTGAGGTTAATAGGTTACAGGTGAGGCTAAAGTCTCATCAGGTGTAGGTGTGCAGTATCTTCATCTGATGCTTCTGGGTGGAGAGGAAATGGGGGAGGAGCGTGCTAGAGAGAACCTGCTTTCCTGGCTGGAGGACCACCCCTTTCTGGCTAGCGGGCTCGTAAATCATCTCTGGTCTGTGAGCGCTGGCTCCTCAGGACCATGGCTGGCAACTGCAAGAGCTGCTCCCTCTCTGCTGGAAAGGAAGCCATTTTCCCCACTGCTTTGGGGGTCCTCCCCCGTCGTCGCTCCCCCCAGTTAGTTAGCAGCAGTTCAGCCCAAACGTGTCGACCTGTAGCATCCGTGAGGATTCTGTCCTTGGCTCGAGGCTGCCTCCTTCCACTTTCCCAACACAGACCAACGATGATCCGTCCGCAGCCGTCCTTTCCCTCCTCGCGACATCAAGGGCGCCAACGGTGAGTCTGAGCAACTTACAGGAAAAACTTTGGTTGTGGCCTCTGCTCGTTGGGATTGTTTCGGTTGTGGGAAGGTGGAAAAAGACAGCTGGTTAAGAAGGAGAGGAGCTTTTGTTTGGCTAAGAGACATTTGGAAAGAGAAAGGAAGATGAAGCCACGTGAGGGCCCACCCTGGAGCCATGTGCTGATGGTGGCGGAGGAGCTGGGAGGGGTGCGAGGGGCACTAAAGGTGTGTGCGTGGGCCTCATCTTGTCGTGGGCAGAATTCAGGCATCAGGGTCCTGGGTCTGAGTGAAGAGCCTTGAGAAATAGTGACGTAGCTTAGGTGAGCCTCTTAAAGGAAGGTCGCTCAAGGCCTTTCCCATTTCAAGCCTCCATATTTATTCTGCCTCTGGGACCGGGAGTTGACCCTGGGGGGTAATCATCTCAGGACTGAACGCGGGAGTACCTGAAGCAGAAACAAACAAGCTTTTTAGGACACATAGAGACTGCAGCAAAGCCGCACAGAATGACAGGCAGCTGGTTGAAACTGCGTGGAAAGGAACACCGCCATGTTTCCAGTGAGCAAGATACTGTGATAGAAATAAATTAGGGCTCATTGAGCTCTGTAAAAATGTCTTTTAAAGGCAGTCGCCGGGTACCATTTTCCAATTGTCTTGTTGGCTGTGAATTCCCCTGTCCCGGAGTTTTGATAACTTAATCCAGAAGGTTAGGAGGAATTGCTTCACTGGGTATGGTAACTGGAATTTGTTTTTCCTTGTGATGATTTCCTTCTGACTTTGTGTTGTTGGTGCCGTATGAGATTCTGTGCATGAAACACAGTTATAAATGATAAAGAGAGCTACGAAACGGCTTACTCTCGATTTAGATCTATATTGCCATGTTTTAGCATGTCAGAAGACTGAAAAAACATCTATCCTAAAAGTCTGTCTCCTTGAAATAAAGGTCCATCTCCTTGAAACAGAGACCCAGCTCCTTGAACCTCAGTGTAACGAGGTGCTTGCTGTGGCCCGGATTTGGGGTTCTGATTTTACCGTCATCATGAACCCTGAAGTGCCAGCTTGTTTCTATCACAGAAGGAAAACCAGAGTCTTTGGCAAGAATGCTGAGTCAAACACTGTACTTTTCCTTTGGTAATTTAATCTCTATTCTGTTAGAACCACATTCATGTTTTGCTACCATTTGAAAAATAAGCAAAAGCCGCTATGGCATAGCTAAATATTTAATAGATTATGGTTTCATCCGAGGCTCTGCAGAAATGCGGGGTAGGTAGTAACAATAAGTATATGTTAGATTGAATCATTTGAAAGCACTACTTTTGAACGTTTTCTTATCATCAGTAATTGTTTTGTTGAACAGGTGACATGCATCCGTATATATTACTTGTCTGTGGCTAGGGCATGCGTATAATTGGTATTGGAATGGTGTTTGGTCCATATCACTGGATTCTATTTAAAAATATAATTAGATTTTATTCCTGCCCTTGAATTAAGAATACTTTCCATATAATTTTGAAAATCTCAGACTTACGTTTTCGCAAACTGTATATTATTAAGACTTTTTAAACTTGGTCCTTTTAGGTGCACTTAATAATAATGAGATTTAAATATTTTCGAGGTTGAAAATGTGAACAGTTTACATAAAGAGACGGAATTTTTATTTTTTTTAATAACTGAGAGAGTTTGTTATAGATCGAATTGGGGACCCTTCCCAAATCCATATGTTGAAGCCCTAACCCCCGATGTGACTGTACTTGGAGATGGGGTCAAGAGGTGGTTAAGGTTAAATGAGGTCATAAGAATGGGGCCCTAATCGCGTAGAACCGGTGTCCCTACAAAGAAGAGACACCAAGAATGTGCATACACACAATAGGCCATTGAGAGGACGGGGGGGGGGGGGGGGGGGGGGGGGGGGAGGGAGCTGGCCCCAAGCCAAGGAGACGGGTCTCACCAGGACCC
>NC_041224.1:9197584-9257433 GCF_002837175.3 Physeter macrocephalus | reverse complement strand
GGGGGGGGGGGAGGTAGCTGGCCCCAAGCCAAGGAGAGAGGTCTCACCAGGAACCAACCCTGCCAGCACCATGGCCTTGGACTTCAAGCCTCCAGACTGTGAGAAAATATATTTCTGTTGTTCTGTTATGGCAGCCCTGGTAAACTAATACAGATATGTACACAACTGGGCTTGGAAGTAGACCCAATTTTTTTTAACTTGTAAAATATTCTTGGGAATTCCCTGGTGGTCCAGTGGTTAGGACTCCACACTTTAACTGCCAAAGGCCAGGGTTCAGTCCCTGGTTGGGGAACTAAGATCCCACAAGCTGTGTGACATGGTCTAAAATAAAATAAAATAAAATAAAATAAAATAAACAAATAAACATTCTTATTGATATATAACATATATGCTGAAAGATACACAAATTATAAAGTGTTCAGTCTGATGAGATTGCACAAAGTAAACACTCCTATATAACCAACAGCCAGGTCAAGAAATAGGTATTACCAGCACCCGAGGTGCCCCCTTTGACCCTTGCCAATCATTACTCCGTCCTTTCTCACTAAAGGTAACCAACCACTATCCCTACTTCTGAGACCATAAATTCACTTGGCCTGTGATGCAGATTTTATAGAAATGGAATCATTTTATATCTGAATTCTTTCACTCAACCTTACCATTGTTATATTCATCTATGTTGTACGTTTCAGTAACTGGTTCATTTTCTTTGCTGGACAGCCTTCCATTGGGTGAACAGACAACAGCTGATTTATCCCCCTACTGTTGCTAGACATTGAGTTGTTTCCAGTTGGGTTCATTGAGAGCCAGGCTGTGACATGCATTCTTGTATCTACCTGTGGTCTACATATGAATGCATTTTTTGTTCAGTGAATAGAGTGGAATGCTGGGTCGTGTGTTCAAGTCAAGTAAACACTGCAGAACACTTTTCCAAAGTGGTGAACTAGTTTTTACTCCCTCAAGCAGTGGAGAACAGTTTTAGTTGTTTCATAGCTTTGCCCACACTTGGTATTGCCGATGGTTTTTCATTTCAGTCGTTCTTATGACGGTGTAGTCATAACTTATTGTGGTATTAATATCCCTTTCCCTGATAACTAAGCTACAGTTTACCTGTGGCTGGATCTAGGGAGCATTGTGTGATATATAATATATGTATTTATAATTGTATATATGTTATATAAAGTATATAATATATATGTAAATTTAGCCTCTGGAAGATCTTATGATATGAAAGTATTTGATTACTCTCTAATGGTAAATTTACTAATGGTAAATAGCCCATTAGTCATGGTAATTTGGCCTATGGCTATTTGTTGGAAAATTATAACTATAGGTTGGAATATGCTGGAACGTACTGAATCCATTAGAACGTGAGCATGAGTGAAGGCTACAAGTAAGAAGGTAAAAGGCATGGTTTTATTTTTTTTCCAAACTTTTAGCTGTGTATTTCTGGCCATCACGTGTTTGTGTCGCTCTAACTAATTCTTTCAGAAGATTCATTAGTCTTAAGGAAAGATTGCTTATAGACATGTTTCTGCTTTAGGCCCTCAAGCAGGACGACAGCTGCTGCAAAAGAACTTTTGTATTCTGGATCGAGGCTCCATTTTGGTAGTTGACCAGATCACTGTAAGCTATAAGCAAATAACCCATCTTCTGCTTCACATCATCGGCCTACTTGAAGTCTGATATTTCAAAGATGGGGGTGAGAGGAGGCCTCCCCTCATGAGCTTGGTTAATTTCCCCCAGGACGTGGTTTCCATACTGGAGCTCAGGCGAGGGGCTGAGTCCTGATCAGTAAGTGCTGCGCCAGGGCCACTGTCCACAGGGATTGTTGGCTGCGTGTGGCAGACATTCGTGGGCTTCCCGCGGATGGACGGTGGGAAACCAGGTCGCTGTTGGTTCTACTCTACGTAAGGTTGTTGCGAAGTCACAGCCTAGCTCGCCTTGTATGTCAGATGCTTCAAAGACAGAACTTATTTTTGGAAACTGCAAGGAGGAGCATAAATAAATTAGAAAGAAAGTTCATTGTGGTTTATCTGTTTGCTTTTGAAGCCTCGTTCCTTTGTGTTGCGCTTAAAATGTCACCTAGACGCGATATAGGTTCACTATATACTGAACTTAGAGTTTCCATAGTTCTTTTTTATGTAAATTATGATGTTAGGAGATTTATTTCAAAGGTTTTTCTTCCCGAAGCAGCATAGTGATAAGAGCCTGGACGCTGAAGCCAGTTTACCTGAGTCTGTATTTCTGCCTCTGCCGTTTATTTATTAGTTGGCTCTTGGACAAGTGACGTAATCTCTCTGTACCTCCATCTCAGCGTCATCATCTGCGAAATAGTGGGCACCTCAAAAGTTGGTCGTGAGGATTACATGAGTTAAAACTTGTAAATTGCTTAGAATGGTACCCGCTACCTAGTTAATACTATTTAAGAGTGTGTTATTCTTACTTATAAATATTATTACCTATTTAGAGCATTAGTTAAAACCTGAATAAGAAGGAGACCATGGCAGAGGAAGTAACAATAACGGTTATTGACTGTTATGGTTATTTGCTGTATCTTCTGTCTGTGGCTCCATTTTACAGATGAGACCATTAAGACACAGAGCAGTAGCTTGTCCACAGTCACACAACAAGTAAAGTTGGAGTCGGAATTTGAATCCAGGGGGCTGACTAGATCCTCGCTGTCCTGGGTTATGCTGCACTCCTTTGTAACAAATGCCATGAATAAATGAAAATCAATTTCACATGTTTAGTTCTTTCAGCTAAGAAAGACTTGGAGAAAGACTCCTACCAGTGTTTTTAGGACAAACACAGAGTTATTCTTTTAACTTCCTTCCTTGTAGGAAGGTGAGGATGTCTCTAGCGCTGACAGTTTTCCCTAGCATCGGTGATTTTAAAAAGAAAACAGTAAGTATCCGTTCTTTACTTCTTTCGTCAGAAGTTGCTCAGATTCCCAGTTGGTGTCACCATTTTAGCAGACTCTGTCATTGCTATTGGTCCTGAGAAGTAGAGAAGTATAATCGGAAGAGTGTTTATTTTTTCCTTTCTCCCGTGAAAGTCAGAGAAACACAAACTTTTTAGAATTGTGAAAGTCCTTTTTTTCTTTTTTTTTAAATAAACTTGGAAGCGAACTCAGGTCTGCATCACCTGCAGTGTCACACTGGTTGGTTTCGAGGTTTGACTGACGCTGATGTTGGCCCGTGAATCTGGGTAAAGTTAGACATGTATATACAGCACCTGGGTTTAACGTCAGACCCCTTTAGAAATGATTTTTTGGTTCATTAGGGCTTGTACATAGGCTTGTAAATAGTGCCCTTTGTAAATAGGCACTTTAATTTTAATTTATTGCGGGGTGGAAAGTGTTAAACATGACTTATAGGCACCGTAATTAGAATTAATGAAGATTCTTGTTCAAATTGTTCATGTCCTAAAAGGTATTTAATACATCAAGCTGTGGTTGTCTTGGATTTATTATTAAGACATAAAGATATCCAGACTGTCTTTGATTGTAGTATAAATTCTTTGTAGTCTTTGGCTCCGTGCTGTGAACAGATCTATCAATAAGAGAACTTCATTTCTCATAATAATAAACCTGGAAAGGCTACAGTTCTTAAAATCCTTTGCATTTCATGCCCGGCATAAATTTCTAGTTGATGAAGGTAATTCAGTTTTCATAGAATTTAGCTCTTTTCCCCCAACTTCATCCAAAGAAAGGGGGAAAAAAATCCCCGAGATTCGTTGTCGGACATGGAGAAGGAGAGAGAAGAGGTGAACTAGATGTTTATTTTCGCACCAGTACCTAAGCAAGTAAATTAATTTACTGGAAGAAAACAGGAGGCTAGGGGTAGTAGCAAGGCCCACCTGGCATTGAAGGATAGGACATTTGTGCTGTTCTTTTCAGGAGATTGTGCAAGAACTGCTCACTGTATAAATTCTTTGATTCTGCCAAGGTCAGGGAAACTATGTGCATCTGCAAGGAAGAGCTGGTCATCAAAGTTAAAGCAGCTTGTGGGGTGCGGTGAGGGCAATGTTAGTAACTGCTCTTCAGTCCTATTACTTCTCTCTTAGATCCTCCTCTCCTCTTCTCTCTCTTTTTAAAATTTCTTCATTTTCTTAAGGATGTGTTCTCCCTGGCTACGTTTATGTACCTGGCAGTGTTCCTAAGATGAACACCAAATGCTAAGGGGATGACTGCCAGTTTGCTTTATTTCGATGATGCCACAGCCTGGCAGCTTTCATTCAGTGTTCAGGGTACCCCGTGATCTGAGCTCTCTTCTATGCTCTGCTGAGTGAAGCCAGGACTCACCAACTGTCTCCACTGATAATTTTTATAGGTCACCCAGTGGTACCAGCTGGAGTCCTTTGTGCCGAAAGTTGAGCCTTAGAAATCAACAACTCTTCTTGGACTTTGCAAGCACCATTATTTTGGTGGGATTCGCGGGGAAGAACTTTGCAGCTGATCCGGGGTTTCGCTCACCAATTTATGTTGCGATTGTCAGGAAGTAATCCTGTCGCGTCTAAGGGCCTCCAGGATACAAATCGGAGTGACAGAACGGAATGAACCAAATATTTAACAGAAGGTTGCACGACACTTTTCAGAACATGGTATTCTAAACACATTCCATTGCTTTCCAGTACCGTGTTCTTGGGGCTGCTTTTCTGGACCTTTTCTTCGTTCAGATTGGCTTTAAATACAAATGATTAATCACAGAGACACCCAGTCTATTTTTTAGTTTTGTTTTGCAAAAGACAGATTAAACTGTGATAATGATTACAGACTCCAGGCCTGCATAGACTGATATGTTTAAGGTTGGATAAATCTTTCAGCCCTTAAATACTGGCTTGTTGCCGTGTTAGGCTGTGTTCGTCACAAACACAACTATAAATAATAATGCAGTAGATTTATTGCCACTGTGATTTCCTGTAAATGTCTTTCTATCTTATTATGCATTCATTTAGATTTTGTGAATGGCAGAATCTGTTCTGAGTCCTCTGAAGAACTCTTCTTAAATATATCAGTATAAAAATATCGAGCTCTTCAAAAAGTCCATTGTTCTTTCCATGGTGTAGGCCTTTATGTTACTGAGAATGTTTTACTTTTTTCTTTCAGTTGACATAAGTACTTTACAAAGTATTTTTTTAAAGTTTTATTTTGTACTTCACCATATCATGAGATTTAACATGTCTTTTTCAACATAATTTTTGTAGGAGAACAAGGGCATGGTTATATACCAACCTTCCTCATTTTCAGATTGTTTTCATGTATTTGGAACGCCTACCCTGTAAACTAGTTTTGATTAGGTTTCCTCATTATTAAAATAATTTTGGAGATTGATGCTTTTTATTTTTTTTTATTTTTATTATTTTTTTTTGCGGTACGCGGGCCTCTCACCGCTGTGGCCTCTCCCGTTGCGGAGCACAGGCTCCGGACGCGCAGGCTCAGCGGCCACGGCTCACGGGCCCAGCCGCTCCGCGGCACGTGGGATCCTCCCGGACCGGGGCGCGAACCCGCGTCCCCTCTATCGGCAGGCGGACCCTCAACCACTGCGCCACCAGGGAAGCACAAGATTGATGCATTTTTTTTTATCTTTGCCTACCTTTTTTCCACTGAGATAAAAAAATATCACTTTACAACCCAGAATCTTTTCTGTAGGTGTTTTTAGTTTTTTAGACTCTCAGATATATTTCAAATTATAATATACTTTCCACTTATGCCCCATTTTCTTCCATTATTCTTCATCTTCTGCTTGGCCAATCCATGCAGAGTCCTAGCTGAACTAGCCCCACTAAATTAATTGAAAATGTACAGGTGATCTAATATGGAGTAATTAGGATGGCTAAGAAAATGGGGTTCCGTTAAACAGTGAACTTCCAGGAACTTTTCCGAGTCGTGCTGAAGTGAAGGTCAGTTACTTCCCTCCAGGTTAACTGTTCACGTGTCTCAGGTCTTCACAGGCATCATACCCAAGATAGTAGGCTGATCCAACCACGGAATAGTTCCCTCTTTCCTATTCTGTCTTTCATAGATGTAAATATCGTCAGCTTCTCTTTGTTCTCTATTAATTTGTTTCTGGGAATCTTCATGCCTGATGATTATCAGATGCTAAAGAAGTCCTTTTTGAGAGTGTGGCTGATGTCTCAGACATATTTGCAGTAGTTCAACAAGTTTTCCCATCTCCTCATTTTTCCACACTCATGACCAAGCATGTGTCTTTACTGCAAAGCCCTGATGTGGAGAAAAGGAACGGTTTCTCCCACCCCTGCTCCAGATCTTATCATGATGCTTCCTTTCACCCTCTGCTTATTATTATTATTTTTTTTTAGAGTTTTTATGAGTTTATTTGTAAAACATTTAGAATAGTGGTTCTCAACTGGGGGCAGTTTTGTCCCCCAAGGACATCTGGCAATATCTGGAGATGTTGCTGGTTGTAACAGCTGGAGGAGGAATGCTACTGGCGTTTATCCAGTGGGTGGAGGCCAGGCATGCTGCTAAACGCACAGGACAGCCCCCCAGCAAAGAATTCTCCAACCGGGATGTCAACAGTGATGTGCTTGAGAAACCCTGATTTGAAACCATGCCTTGCTTCTGATAAATGTTATATTAGCTAGTGTGACTTCGCTGTGTTATGTTCAAGATTCCTTCTCCACTCCGAGGGAAGATAGACAAGAATAAAGGGGAGAAAGGGGACCAACGACTCTGTTCCGCATGTACACGACGGGTATCCTGATGGAGAACTTTTAGGAGGGTTGCAGGTATTCAAGATGGTGTCCTTAAAACGTTTAGCCCAGTGCCTGGCATGTAGTAGGTGCTTGGTAAATGAGAGACTTTAGGACTACCCCACCTTTGTCATTGATCAGAGGGTGGTCACCCTCTGCTTATTTTAGAGTTTGAGAGTAAAGGAGGGGGGAAAAAAAAACAACCAGGAAGATGGTCGCTGTGGGAGGGGAAAACTTCTCTAGAGTCTTCTGTTGACTCATAACTGGGAGAAAATATAAAGTTCTTCAGGAAGTCCCTTGCTATCATCTCACCATCTGTGTCATTCCTGGAAAATAGTCCTCGAGTTTTAAGAGACTTATCTTGGCTTAGGGCTTTAAATTTCCCTTCGTATTTCCTTATGTCCTTGATACACGTAGAAAAGTACCAGCTTCCGTGCCTTCTTGTACGTGACACCTGGTGACAGGAGAGCCCAGGGGACAGCTTGACTGTTTGGACTTTCTGACAAGGACACGTGGCCTAGACTCTGCTTTCTCCTCTCCATCCTGAGTGTCTGGGCACTGTGACCTCACCAGTTCTTCTCTCCTAGAAAGTGCTATTTTCTCGGAGCCAGGGGTCCTCTTTTTCATGTAGGTGTGACCTTGAAGTTTACTCCCATTCAGATGTCTCACTCCCATGGAAGGATTTGTCCACTTCTCTTTGGCCCAGGTGCTATATCTGAAAACTGGAAAATGTCCAACCGCTTCTCTAAAGCAACCCCCGCCAACCAAAACAAGCAAACTTTTCATTTGAAAGAAAAATAACGTAGATGGTGTACTCGTTTGCTAGAGCTGTTGTAACAAAGTACTGAAAACCGGGCGGCTTAAACAACGGAGATTTATTTATTTATTTATTTTTAAATTTTTATTTATTCGTTCATTCACTCATTCATCTTTGGCTGCGTTGGGTCTTCGTTGCTGCACGCGGGCTTCCTCTAGTTGCGGCGAGCGGGGGCTACTCTTCGTTGCCGTACGCGGGCTTCTCATTGCGGTGGCTTCTCTTGTTGCGGAGCGTGGGCTCTAGGTGCGTGGGCTTCAGTAGTTGCAGACGCGGGCTCAGTAGTTGTGGCTCACGGGCTTAGTTGCTCCGTGGCATGTGAGATCTTCCCGGACCAGGGTTTGAACCCACGTCCCCTGTATTGGCAGCGCACCACCAGGGAAGTCCCAAACAATAGAAATTTATTGTCACCTGTTCTGGAGGCTAAAACTCTGAGATCAAGGTACTGGCAGGGAAGGAAAGATCTGTCCCAGGCCTCTTTCCTTGGCTTGTAGGTGGCTATCTTCACGTTCACATGGTCTTCTCCCTGTTGTGTGTTTGTCTGCAATTCCCCTTTTTATAAGGAAACCAGTCATATCAGATTAGGGTCCATGCTAATGACCTCATTTTAATTTAGGTACCTCTATAAAGACCCTATATCCAAATAAAGTCATATTCTGAGGTACTGGGGCTTAGGACGTCAACATATGAATTTGGCAGGTGCGTACTCTAACCCATAACAGGTGGTCACTCTTGTATAATTAGCATCATATATAATTTGTTTCCTTATACCTTAAGTGTTTAACATGATGATAGACTTACACTAAGAAGCACTGACCCCAAAATTAACAGAAAAACATCTTTTACTAGAGTATGAAAAGAATGAAAAGGTGCATTTCCCTCACGTATGTCAGTGATCCAGGTAGAAATGAAACAGCCATGTATTTTTGTAATCAGCCCATTAAACTAATATCTCAATTATGAACCCACTTTGATTTTCTTTATCATATGATCTTTTATTTAGAATATTCCGTTTCTTCAAAGTATAAAATCTCTTCCTAAGGCCTTGATCACTTATACCTAGGGACATGTCAGAGGTTTGCAAAACATTTAAAAGGCTTTTAAACGTTAAACTTACCAGCATAATCCAGAATCTGCTTCTCACTTTAGCATGTGAGTAAAATGCTTGTGAACTGTTGCACATCTACCGTAACTGTTTTCTTTGCACTCAGCTTCAGGACAGCAGACATTTATGCATATGTGTGTGTGTGAGTATGTATTCTGTGGCTTCTAAGTGTTTCTTTTACCCCTTTTCCTCTCATATTTAAAAACAGAGCTGTATTTTAAAATGTAATTTTATGCCTAAATCATATGTGTCAAGATTGGAGCTACTGTTTTGAAATAATTTTTGTACTTGAATTTCTCGCAGTGAATTATTGTCCGTTGCGTTCTTGCAGTTATGACTTCAAGCTTATAGACGTTTAATAGCAAGAAGAATGAGGAAATAACATCCTCACTTAATCTTTCTCTCTGACAATTACGAGGAGAGCTGCAGCAAGGAGAAAAACCACATGGTGGGTCAGAATGCCCTGCTATGTGTTAGTTGCTTGTGGGGGAAAAAAAAATCAAAGATCATAGGTTGTCTCTTGCTGATTTATTTGAGGATGCTTACTGGTTCGCCAAGGTGAGGCTTATACAGAAGAACAGTACTCTTTTCAAGGTCTTATTTCAAGTGATGTTCCTTTAGGAAGCAGGCTGTGTTTAAGGAGTCCAGACTAGAAATCTCTATTAAAGGCTTCACAGTCAAGTGTGTTGTTAGGATCAACGGCTAGACGTGTGCATTTTGGAAACAGTTCACAAGGGATTCTAATGCTCACTAATGATTAAGCACTATTACCTGAAAGGGATCAAGGGATGAGAATGTATCATAAAGAAAAAAAATTAGGTAGCTAGTGGCTACTAGGGAAGTAGTAAACCAAGGCCTGACTTACTGACTTATGAATGACCATTCCTGAACTTGAAGTATATACTATAGTAGAAGAACAGAAGAAAGTCCTGTGTGAGCCCTGAGGAAGTGACGTTTTAATCTGAATGGTAAGGAGAGATAGCATCTAAGCATTTATCCCCCAAATAGTTTTCAATTTAAAATTCCCATTTAAATGTAACAACTTAATTTAAAATTGAAATTTTTAATTAATAATTTGAAACTTAAAATATAAGTATGCAGTGTGTTTCTGGGATGGTAAGTACCCATGTGCCTGGAACCGGGGCGTATGGAGAGATGGATGGGAGATGAAGTTGGGAACAAAGGAGTGATCTTGGGGGGCCGTGGGGCGTGGTGGCTTGAAGCAGGACCTTGTCTTCTTTGCAGAAAGAATTCAGCAAAGAGACAGAGATTGTGAAGCAGATAAAGTGTTTACTGGAAGCGAAGTACGTGTGGAAGAACACACAGGCAGACTCCAGCCCAATAGGGGTGGCTGAGATGGCTTATATGGGGGCAGCTTTCCGAGTTCCCTTTGGCCAGTTATCTCATTCATGCCCATATTTGTTCTGACTCAGGGCCCTACCCGATTAGCACATGCATCTTTCAGCCAAGATGGATTCCAGTGCAAGGGTTTCTGGGAGGTTGGCAGGACATATTATGGGCTGGCACCTCTTCCCTTCTCTGACCCCTGAGGAACTTTGCTGTGCACGTGTGGTCTGGGAGGTCTCCTTGACCATGAGAATGAGAAAAATGTGGTCGCCTTATCTTTTACTCAAACAGGGCTCTGCCCCCTGCGGTTTCTTTATCTCCAAGTGTCAACAAGAGACTGGTTGCAGCTACTCAGCCTGGGGCTCAGCTATCTCCTGCCTCAGGAGGCCACCGGATCCCAGACGCCTCCGTGCCATGATGGGTTGTGATGCAACGGCCTGGGGCGGGGAAAGGTTTGCAAGAATGCACTGATGGGTTGGCTAATTGGAAAAGCAACTGGTGTCAAAGAAACTACTTGAGTAAAGATGATAGTGATCGGTAACATTTACTGAATGCTGACAATGTGCCAGCCACTCTGATAAGCACTTTATTTCGTCATTAGCACAACTCACTGAGGTGGACACCATTAGTATCCCCATTTAAGAGATGATGAGTTGAGGCCTACAAAGATTAATAATTTGCTCAAGTTCATACACTTAAAAAGTACATAGTATTTGTTATGTCAAATTGGTGTCCTCTTGGGAATGTCTAGGTGTTTGTTGGACAATGAGAAACTTGAGACAATAGTGATGATACTAAAAATCTGGGAGAAAGTGGCATGGCGGTTCTGGGTCATTGGGCCAAAGGCAGTGACTGTGACTATTGACTCTTGGTGTAAGGCATGGGGTCCAGCCACCGAGCCAAGACTCTGCTAGAGCTGGACATAGGAGTGAGTCCCAAGGGCCGAGGTGGCCTCAGGGTCCAGCACCATCAAAGACTCGGGAGGGTCACCTCTTTAGTATTGAGCACATATGAAGAGAAGGAGGTGTTCACAGTTAGGAAATCTGAGTGGAGGTTATGCAGGTGGTTTTTTTTTTTTTTTTTAATTTTATTGAAGTATAGTTGATTTACAATGTTGTGTTTAACTTCTGCTGCACAGCAGAGTGATTCAGTTATACATATATATTCTTTTTCATATCCTTTTCCATTATGGTTTATCACAGGATATTGAATGTAGTTCCCTGTGCTCTACAGTAGGACCTTGTTGTTTATCCAGTCTCTCTATACACTAGTTTGCATCTGCTAATCCCAAACTCCCAGTCCATCCCTCCCCGACCCTCCCTCCCCCTTGGCGACCACAGGTCTGTTCTCTATGTCTGTGAGTCTGTTTCTGTCTCATAGGTGTGTTGATTTGTGACATGCTTCAGATTCCACATATAAGTGATAACATATGGTATTTGTCTTCCTCTGACTTACTTCACTTAGTATGATCATCTCTAGGTCCATCCATGTGGCTGCAAACGGCATGATTTCGTTCTTTTTTATGGCTGAGTAATATTCCATTGTATATCTCTACCACCTCTTTATCCATTCACCTGTCACGGACAGTTAGGTTGTCTCCATATCTTGGCTACTGTGAACAGTGCTGCTACGAGCAAAGGGGTGCATGGATCTTTCGAATTACAGTTTCGTCTGGATGTATGCCCGGGAGTGGGATTGCTGGATCATATGGTAGCTCTGTTTTTAGTTTTTTACTCTCCATAGTGGCTGCACCAATTTCCATTCCCACCAGCAGTGTAGGAGGGCTCCTTTTGCTCTACACCCTCTCCAGCATCTGTTATTTGTAGACTCTTTAACGATGGCCATTGTGACCGACGTGAGGTGGCACCTCTTTGTTGTTTTGGTTTATGCAGGTATTACGAACTGTACCTGTCTTTACATTTTTCTGTAGGTTTGAGCCATTCCAAAATAGCTAGTGGCAAGAGGAAGACGTAGGGTGGGTGGCAGTGGGCCGGGCACGAGGTAAAGTGAAGTGCAGGAGCTCTTGTGAGAGAGACGAGGACCCCAGGGTGAGGCTCAGAGGGGGTGCTCGGTGAACACCCGCCCCACCGGCACACAGAAAACGAGCAATGTCGTGCTCTCAGAGGTTCCATAGCCGTGGCCGGCCTGCCTGCCTGCCTCTCCAGAGAGGTTTCTGGGCTGAAGGACCCGACAGAGCACGGCTAGAGGCAGAGGCTGATGTTTTCTACTGGCAACCTTTTTAGGGTTTTGCATTGTTTTTAATCTGTTAAGAGTTTTCCAGTAGATAAAATAAAACCACATGCCAGCACAATAGAAAGAGGTTTTCCTCCTCCTCCTCAAGCTGACGAAGGTTAGAGGGGTCATAGCCCCAGACAGCTGCTTCTCTTAACGTCACGTTGTAGCTTTTTCAGTGCATGTGTGCAAACCCTTTTCAAGCAGTGCTGACGCTCACAGCCGTTTCCCCTGGAGTAGAAGCAGTTATAGCTCGTAGATGTTGAGAATCGGCCATTCTCCCTCTGCCTCAGGCCATTTGTTTGCGGGGAGAGCAGTCATTTGAGAAAATTAGGTTGTTTGGTTACCGAGAGACACTGCCCTTTGCCCTATCTAATTACCCTCTTTTGGAAGAAGAATTGCTTAGGGTCTGTTAGACAGCTCTGCATGCTAATGGTCTTTGGGGGAGCTGTTTACAATATTCCCATAAAACAGGTCAAAACAGTTTTACTAGCCTTTTCCACAGTTGCTCTCGATCGCAGTTAATACAGGAAGCGTCAGCACCCTGAAGATGTGATATGTCATACAAATATAATAAACTGTATTTTAATGCTTAAAAAAAAAGGAGAAGATGGTATGTAGCCTGATTTTCAAAACACAGTCGTTTCAGGACCACACACCCGTGTTTAGTCTTTTTTATTATTCACAGCAGAGGAGCAACTCGGGATTCAAGGTTTTGAAGGTATCGACACTTTCTTACGAAGTGATGTCTCTGACTAACTTTTGGTTGTTTATGAAAACTACATGGAAAGCAGACCAGGTACTGATGTATCTGTACTTCCTGACTCTGCTAGACTTTATTTGTACTAAGTTCTCTTTCCTGGCCCTCATTTACCCAAAGCTGCTTGTTCGTTCATTGATTCAGTTATTCACCAACGTGTGGCATGTCTTTGCCAGCCACTGGGCCAGGCAGAGAATAAAATAACCAGGTTCTTTCCAGTTTTAAGATCACTGAGTCCTAGGGATGTAACGTACAGCATGGTGACTGTCATTCACAATATACCGTCGTGTATATTTGAAAGCCGCTGACAGTTAAGTCTTACACATCCTCATCACGAAGAAAACAAAATTGTAACTTTATGTGGTGGTAGATGTTAACCAGACTTACTGTGGTGATCACTTCACGACATATACATGCGTCGAATCATTATGTTGTACCCCTAGAATGGATCCAATGTGATGTGTCGATTATATCTCAATAAAATAACAAGGTGCCTAGGTTAAAATATTAAAGCATTTTATTAAATGTGTGAGTGCTTTAAAGTCCACTGTTAGGAGTTTGGTAATAGAGGTGCTTGCAAAATGTGTTGGGTGCATGGGGCGGTGGGCGGGGGGGGCGAGGAACTGATGAATTCTATCATGGGAAGTGGAGGACATGTCACAGAGGAGGTCTGGTTTGAGCTGGGTGTTGAAAGGTGGGGAGAAATGTTCTGGGGGGAGAAACTGGGAAGGATGCGCCAGGCTGAGAAAGCTCGTCCTGTGTCAAGGCAGGAAAAAGGGCAGAAAAATGGCACGTTCCATCTGCCGTGACTGGTGGGTGGGAGATGAGGCCGAACAGGTCTATGGAGGAACAGCATCCCTGCCCCGTGTGCCCCCTGGAGTACACCTGTGGGTCATCTGGCTTTTCCCGCCAGGACCGCTTCTGTCCCAGAGGAGCCATTTCCACATCTTTCCAATACCTTCTTCACATCCATCGGTTCTGCATAAACTGTTCAGAACCTACTCCATCTCAACAAGCACCAAATAAGGGTTTTCTCTCTTAGCTCTCTCTGTACGTGTGGGGCATTTTAAGGGGCAAGATGGATATTAACAAATGCCATACGCCTTCTTACTTACCTTCAAACTGATGTTAGGTTGACCGTGGATGTTTACATTTCTGTGGTTTGAAGAGTTGTAGGTTTCTGGGTCAGAAATGTGTTTTGTTTTAGGTTTCGTGTCAAAAATGATCTCTTGAGAAAGTTGTATAGTTTAAAAAGCGGGCTCTAAATAGGAGTTGAGCTTATATCCATAATACATGACTATATATGTACATATATATGTATAAATGTGTACACATTTCCTTCTATGTATGACTTTCGGGATAATATATATGATCTAACATTATTATTTAGGTCATAAGTATTTCTGTTGTAAGTTAGCAGTGATCGATCGTAAAAAATCAAAGCAGTTCAAATCTGAATTAATTGATAAGCACATCTCTTTAGGAGTTCCTTTATTTTAATCTCCAAACATACCTCTTCCTGGATGTGTGTTTAGGAAATCATGTACACTTTCTTACTTTGAGGTTAGTTATTTGTGCACCAGTTCTTTTGCCCGAAGAGGTCTAGTCCCCAGTGGGAAAGAGGAGGGAAAAAGCGTTGAGGGTCCCCAGACCTCCGCAGAGTGGCAGAGAGAAGGAAAGAAATGAACAGAGCTGGGAAGTGCTTTGAATTCTCTCTCAAACTTCTGGGTCCCAGTGGCTTCCCATTTTCCTTCCCAATTACTGCGACTAAAACCGGAACGTTTCTAGAGCCCTGAGGCCAGGCCTCCCCAATCCCCTCTTACCCCACCCCCATCCTGTTTTTAAAGGGAAAGTTGCCTAGAATCGTTCGCTAAGGAAACAATGGAACAGATTGGGGTTGGTGGGAGAGGGGTTTGCCAGAGACTGGGGGGCACACCCGGTGTCTTCTTTCTCACTGGCTACTCAACCCTGCAGCTCATTTCAGAAATGCTTGCGTTGACTGTGCAAGCTGACTGTGGAACAGATTAGCCTCAATAACCTTATTATACCAATAATAACTGCAGTAGCGTAGAATCTGAAGGAAGTTCAGGAGTGATAATACTGGGTCATTGGTAGTAATTTTTTTTTTTTTAAAAAACCAGCTCTTTTTGTTTGATAAATGTGACCTGTATTAGAAAAAATATGTCCTGTTTTGCATGAGGACGTCTACATGTTTACCAGGTGATTCCACTTCAGACATCTGCTATCATCATCCTTGTTTTATGCTTCAAATAAATCATAAAATACAAATACAGATATAATACTGATATGTTTATTCTCGCTGAGGCTCTGCTACTCAGTACCTCTGTGACCTGGTAAAGTTACTAGAACTCTCAGGTCCTCTGCGAAGGATAATAATACAGAACTGGTAGGGGAAGAAGGCATTCAGCTTGGTCGCAAACACATCTATACTCCGAGGGAAGACAAAACATTCACTAAGTGATTGCAGCTTTAAGCCAGGTGTCATATCAAAGGACCTGAGTGCAAATCTACCTTGCTTAGCCAAGCAAATGAGGCTTCTCCCCCAGGTCCCCCCACCACCACCTGTTCCAAGCAGTGTTTGTTCTAAGCCCCCTTGGTGTGGAAGTTCTGGGAGAACCATTTGTGATGCCTCCACATCTAAGAAAAAATCATGCAGACATTCCGTATTCCCTGGAGCTGGATTTTTTTTTTTAATTGTTGTTGTTTGCCTGTTTTTTACTTCCTTTGTCAAAGGCAGCTCAGGAGGCTGGTAATCAGGCGGAAGGCACGGCTGCTGAATAAATCAGCTACTAGGAGAGTTTTTCATCAACAGACAGTGTGATTTTTTTTTCCCCAGAAATTGATTTTGAGCAAAGCATTTTACATCAAAGGGCCTTCATTCAGCAAAAATGTGATTTCTGGGTGATATCTTAGTCTAGATTTGAATCTCCCCTTCTTTTTTTTTTTTTTTTCCCCGAAGCTATATTTAGAATCCATCAATCACTTTTCACTGCCATTTTTTTCATTCTCTGCCTCAGGAGCTAAAAGATCCATTTTGTCCGTTCAGTTTTCCCCATTTTACTCAGACATTGAATACAAGCTTCCAGTTTTTTTTATCGACATGCTTTCTTCTTCAGGTGCTGTGTTACCGTGGAAGATTGGCCTAGGTGATTTAGTGGAAAATTAGCTGGACCATAGAAATCCGGTTTGAAAAGCAAACGTATTATTTTCCCCAAATGTAAGCACCTGGAGAATGATTTTTAACTGTGGCACCTTTACATAGGCCAGTGGTGATAATTTGACCAGGGCTTGGGTTTCCCTGCAAAGACCTGATAAAACCTACTTAATCTGGAGACTTGTTACCTTTCCACAGTCTATTCACAGCCAAGTGATTTTTAAAAACAACGGTTTTCTTCTGTTTAGTTCATTCAGAATCTGCATCTTAAGTATACATGATAAATGGTGATTGGGCACCCAGATTAGCCTAAATAACCTTATTACACCAATAATAACTGGAATAGCATAGAATCTCAAGGAAATTCAGGAGTGATAATACTGGGTCATTGGTGGTAATTTTTTTAAAAAAAAACTGGCTCTTTTTGTTTGATAAATGTGACCTGTGTTAGAAAAAATCTGTCCTGTTTTGCATGAGGACGTCTACATGTTTACCAGGTGATTCCACTTCAGACATCTGCTATCATCATCCTTGTTTTATGCTTCAAATAAATCATAATACAAACATAATATTTATATGTTTATAATACTGTAATTTATAGATGCAATTTATAAATTGTATTTATTATATTGTATTAAAAATACAATGTAATTGATAAATACAATCTAAATACTTATAAAGGATCTTATACGATATATTAAATAAATAATAAAATGTTCAGCATTTTTTAAAACCTGCTGAAAATATCTGTTGTTAGCAGTCTTGTTTTTTGTTTATTTTCACTGATGAATCATTTATTCGAACAAGACAAAAACGTCTCCACATTGTTTCCTTTTATACAGAAAGAGGAACATTTCAAATACGTGAGCTTTTCTCTTTTTCAACAGGATTTATTTCAGTCTGGTCCCAGGAACTGCCTTTCATTTTAGGCTTCACGTTTTAGTAACACGTATGCACCCATTACAACCAAAAGAGCACACCTGAATTTTGGACGGTCGTTCGTTATTATGGTGACCATACCAACCTATGGTAAAAACCCTCTGGCTCTCCCCAACATGTCCCTCTTTTCGAGCCAGCTCTGGCCTTCTTTGTACTAGCCTCTATCCCCAACTTCATTATTATCTCCCCTGGTCAGAAATTTGATGTCTCCATTATCTTCTTCATGAACTTTGATAACTCTGTGAGCTATCGGAATGTCTCGTCTTTCGACTTTAAAAACAACGATTTCCGCAGCTCTCATCGGGTGTTCCAGGGAATGTGTTAGGAACAGAAGGTGGCCCCTGCGAAAGGCTGGCCCGTGCTGTCACTGATCTCCACCACGATGGGACTCTGGCTGCCGGCGAGGACGATCAGGCCTTTCCAGATCATGAGCGCGGAAGACGCAATCATGGCGAAGTTTAACACCTGGTAATAGAGCTGGCGCTTGTTCATCTCCCCCAGATCCCCAAAGATGTCCAAGCCGGACGCGGGGAGATGTGACCCCACGGTGCCCATGCGCACCATGCCGGGCTCCCTGGGGGCCGAGGCAGCCCGCGGGCTCCGGGCGTCACAGACAGCTGCGGGGCACCGGCTAGACCCCCACCCAACGGACTTCATCGTCCTTGTTTTCTGATTAAATGCAGGTGGTTTTCTCTGAATATAAAATTCATATATGCTCACTTAAAAATAATTCAGAAAAGAAAGATTGCCTGTGATTCCACGACCCAGATCTATTTACATTTTAAGATAACATGTGGAGAATTCGTGATAAAAGATACGGTGACAGTATCGCCCTCTGAATAAAGTCCTCTGATTGAGTTCAACTTCAGTTTGGAGGACTTTACTCAATCGATTTTAGACTTTTGACCAAATGCTTGTATTTTATAAGGTGGATATTTTATACAAGGTAGTGCAGACTGACTCCTGTATTGGAAAATTTTACTTCTTGGATCACAGCATTTGTTTCCTGGGTCTTCATTTGTACTTATGGACCCGTTCTTCCCCTTTGTTCACATCTCCCCTCCAGTTTCCCTGGGTTAATCTTCGGGAAGATCCTTCTTTCTGGAAGGGACATCAGTTAGAATCCTCAGTGGCAGGAGCCTGCACACAGGACCCAGGCTGGCTTAAGCAAAAAGGAGGTTTGGGGCTCATTGAACTTTCAGGCCCAGGCGTCAGTGACTGGAATGGCACCTCTGTCCTTGGGCGCCTGGTTTCTCTCCATCTCTCGTCTCTCCTCTCCCCCATGTGTGCTTCATCCTCAGCTCTAGGAGGTGGCAAGACGGTGCCCGACAGCCTCAGGCTTCCATCCTTCCAAGGTCCTGTTCCGTTGCCCCTCATTGACTGTGACTCAGTGATTGTGCAGCCGTGGATGAAGAGCTCAGGCTGTGGTCTCTGATCCACTGATGGGCCAGACCCAGGCCGTATGCTCACTCGGGAGGCTAAGGAGGGAGGGAGAAAAGTCAACTCCATATAAGGCACGTGGACAAGGCGGGAGAAAAGTGGCGACTTCCAGGGGAATATCCAAGAGCTGTTACCAGGGGAAGAGTGAACGGGTTTAGGATGGTGGCGAAAAGAGCTGAGGTCCACTTCAGAGGATGAATGAAGCCTTTAGACCTGTGAGCTCTCAGGTTCCTAGGGGGGGCTCAGGAAAACACCATACCCCACCTGTAGGTGCAAGAAGAAATCATTGGAACCCCTCAAGCCCTCTTCCAACCGTACTATGCTTTCTCCCATCTAGAAGCAGGTGGATTCCTAGTGGGAATGAGTGAGTCTGAGAAAAGATATCTTCCTGGAAATATGTATGTACATTTATGTGTCTAGAAATATGTGTTCATGAGCATGTGTGCTGCCCCTATAATTTTGAAAGTATCAAATCTTAGTCTTTGTTATAAAACCACTCCAGTTACCAGTGTAAAATGAGAATGTTTCAGTGGTGTATGTGTGCGTTATGTGTGTTGGTGTATGTGTGTTGAAAAAGCCCATGTGGGGACCAGAGGACTGGCTAAATCTAATTATTATGGTCTTAATAAAATTTGAGTGGCGCTAATGTGCTCAAGGCAGAGGAGAGAGTTTGGCTGGTTTTAGAAACCAAGAAGTTGTGTTCTTGATTTTTTTTTGGTTTTAGCTTGAGTATAGTATTGTCAGGTTTTACCACAAGACTAGACACCTTAAGGGAATTTAATGCGATGTTTGAGAATCTTACTAGTTGGGGCAAATTAAGATATTAAGATTGAGATTGTATTTTTTTTTAAGGAGTAATCATAACTTTTGCTTGGGATCTTAATTCAGTGGAAAGGAAGGGTTCATTTGCCAATTTGTGACGTGTTCAACACAGTGTGTGTTAGCATTGGCTTTGTCATTAAAAGTACCCGCGGCACCCATCCAGAGAAAACTGTTGTTCTTGTTCTCAGTCTCTGTAGTAAGGATTTTTTGGTTGTGAATGTCAGAATCCCACCTGAAACTCACATTAGCAAAAGGGAATTTGTTTCCACTCGTAACTGTCAAAGGCCTGGATGTTATTAGAAATGATGAGTTGCTGGTAGGACTGTGTCTCCTGCCTAGGTGTTGGAGTCTCTCCTACCACAGACCAGATTTCACCATGTAGGCCGGGACAGAGCAATTGGAAGCCCCAGGCTCCCTTCCTGCCATCTTTGATAACGAATAAAAGGCTGTTGCTTCCTGTTCCCCTTTTCTAATTCCATTTCAAAGAACCACCGAGAAGGACTCTTAATTGACCTGCTTTAGTTCACGTACCACCTTTTGGACCGGTCTCTGTGGACAAGGATGAAGTAGTATGGTGGACCAGTTTGGCTAAAATGTGTGTGTCAAGGGTGGGCAGATGGTGTGGTTAGAGTGGGGGAAGGACAGACCAAGGAAGGAGGGTGTGGGTTGCTATCAGAAGAAGTCAAAATGGAGTGCAGGTCAAGCCAGTTATCAGTGGAAAGAGTGGACTTCTGTTACCCACGATGCTCGTACGAGTGCCGCTTCGGGAAAGCAGACATCTCAGAGACATGGGTCCTTTATCGCGCTCTCTGTCTTCCCCATGAAGTAACGGAGCCTCGCTGGAGGCACAGATCCAGAAGAAGGATGGAGCAAGGTGGAAGGTTAAAAGAGCTACTCTCTCGGGGAATTACATAACCAACATCTTTCGAGGTGTGAAAAGCTAGCCCTCCCATCTGAGTAGCTGATCGAAAATGCTGTTCTCCTGTCTTGGATTTCACCCTTCCCCGTAGGTTCCATTCCCATTGGGCTTTCTAGTTGCCCAGGCATGTTTTCATACACCATTTCTTTCCAACTATACAGTCTCTTCTGAAGGTATGGAAATACAAGTTCAGAGAAATTTGGCCCAAGGTCCCAGAGCTAGCAAAGGGCAGAGGCAGGGTTTAACTCCGGTACTCACCACACCACACCAGGCTCTCTTGGTTGTTGGGTTCTGTTTTCATCTTAGTGTCACGAGTATTCGCTGCTAAAAGCCTACACCTATGTTACTTTACCTTCGACGTGTGTCTTAATCAACAAGTGTTAAGACTAGCGTGTTTATTTCAGTCATTTAGTGGCAGGATCACCTCGCCATTTCGAGCACAGACTCTGGAATCGGACTGACCGAATGCAAGTCCATACTCTCTAGTTCTCTGACTTTAGGCAAGTAACTTAACCTTTGTGAGTTTCAGTCTCTTTTCAAATGGGAAGAATGATAAGGCCTATCTTATGAAGCTGTTTCGAGAAATGGAAAAGCTGATGGAGATGAAGGAAAGGTAATTCATCAAATACTCTGATTTACATTAGCACCCTCCCTCGCTGGTACAGGGTGAATGTATGAATATTGGCTTGAAAGGTGCTAATAACAGATTCAGGTGGGCGGCTTATTTTAGGTCAGTGTACATATCTTTACAGGATACCCACAGGTGAAAGATGTATTTGTGATGGAAGGAGTCTGGAACATGTTAAGAAAGGTTTCTTAAGAGCTGTAGGCCATAGGAACTTTAGGTTTGATTTTGACTTTCGGAGGTGGGTTAGGAGTCCTTAAAAAAGCAAGTTTGTGGTTTAGTGTTTTCTGCCTTTGAATTTGGAGGTAGGTGATGAGTCACTGAGGTTTCTGAATACGGGAGACATGCTTCCAACTGTCGAACATGTTTTCCATGACATGTTTTCTTACACGAAAAGCAAGGACATGGTATGTCTTGTGGATGTTCAGATGTTTTGTATCCCCCGGTCGGGCTGTGTCTTGTTACATTTTTGTAGGATTTTAAGATGCTTAGCAATTCACTGAGACTTTCAAATGTTTGGATTTTACATTTCCATCAAGTGCCGCAGACATCCTTGCAAATTAGAAAGCTCAGGGTAGTTTTCCAGCAGAAAGCGAAGCTGCTGAGTCTGGAATGGCCTCTATGAAATGAGTAAATTTGTACTAAATTTGATTAGTACAAATTTAGTAATAGAAAGTTATAGAAAGTGAAAAAGAGACTATTCTATATTAGCTACTGAATGGAGACTCTGTTCTATAATAGTTATCTTCTAAATGCTTTGAAAAGGTGCCTTGTCTTTGTTTAATTTGGCCATTATCTGAGAGAATAAAAATTTAGCACCTTTGAACGTGGAGCTTTGAGACGCTTGGATTTCTGACTTGAGATTTTCTCTATTGTTTTCCTTGATTCAGGCACCACAGTGAGTATGTGAGCCAGGTGGCTGTTCTTTCTAACGTTCATCCAGATTTCAATAGAATTTGGATTCGTTGAGCACAGGCTTTAGATTGTTTTTCCCTTGGACTAATACAAATGTTTAAAAAAACAAATTCATCTTAGAGAATTGAGACTTTTCACTTGGATTTCAAGACTTAAAAAACAAATTTAGGAACACAGATCAAAATGAAGAGTGTTAGAGCATCAGTGTCATACAATTATTTATAAATAAAATATTAATATATGATATATCAATAAAATAACCCTTAAACATGCTCTATTAACCATCTTCATCCGGAGATCGATACATATGCAGCAACATGGATGGACCTAGAGAGGATCATACTAAGTGAAGTGAGCCAGACAAAGACAGTATCATATGATATCACTCATATGTGGAATCTAAAAAAAAAAAATGGTACAAATGAACTTATTTACAAAACAGAAATAGAAGACTCACTGACACAGAAAACAAACTTATGGTTACCAAAGGGAAATGGGGGGAGAGATCAATTAGGAGGTTGGGATTAACATATACACGCTATTATATATAAAATAGATAATCAACAAGGACCTACTGTATAGCACGGGGAACTCTACTCAATATCTTGTAATAACCTGTAATGGAAGAGATTGTAAACAAAGAAAAAAATATATATATATAAGTGAATCACTTTGCTGTACACCTGAAACTAACCCAACATTGTAAATCAGCTATATGTTGATAAAAATTTAAAAAAATTTTCTTATCTGGCTGATGAGCATTTATCTCCCAATGAGGTCTTGTTTTTAAATCCTTTTAAATAAATCTATAGACTCTTTGGGTTTTCCACAACTCTTAATATTAAACGCAATGTAATTATGTAGATCAGTATCAGCCTTTGCATTGTGCTGCCTGCAGTACATGTTTGAGAAGGTCAGTTGCTGCTGTCAGTTTCCACATCGGTGCCAGTGTGGTCATGAGGGGTCTCCTTTGACTGAAGGCCTCAGGGAAGTAGGCAGAGACTTGAACGGAAAGATCTATCCCCTTGAACACATCCTTGGTCACCTTACCCTCTACCGGTTGACTTTGTTGCCTATTTAAATGAGCAAGGTGGATGCAAGTCAAAGGAATAGGTCAGAGTAAAGCTATTATGTATGAAGAAAAAATGAGAATGATTGAAATGTTAAATCAACTTTCAGTACCAAAAGTTTTAGGAGGAGCGTTCATTTTGTTCAAGTTAAGGTTCCTATTTGCTAAGTCTTTGGAAATCTCTCTCTCTCTAGACACACACACACACGCACACACACACACACACACACGTCCATACATATGCGGAGCCACTGCCAGGGGACTGGGGGCTCCAGTCTTCTTGTTTTTTAAATTGAAAACGTGTCCCCCACCCACCAATTCTTGTGGTGTCCAGTAGAAAGCAAGCACGGTGTGTGCTTTTCCAGTAGAAACTTAGAGTGGGGAGTGAGTTCTTGCTGTTGTACTTGCAGCAGACCCTTTTAGAGCATTGAGATTGGATTGAATTCTGAGTTCAGCACATTAGAGATGGGGACACATTTTTTGTCTTCATCAGAGTCATTCCTCGTGTGCCAAGGAAAATTGTGGACTTCGATTCATGACCACATAATGTTTCCTCGTATTATTACATGAGTGTCTGCATATTTGGCTTCGTACAAGCAGGGTAAGGAAAGGAAAAGCCTCAGTGATTGTGAGGCGGATTGACAAGGACCTACCGCACCCAATACCCAACAGAGGACGCTGCCTGATTGGGTCTCTGATCCCAGGAAGCTTAGAGTTTTCCATAGGAGCTAAAATATGCACAGAGTGTGCTTAATAGAAGAGAGCAGAAGTGTCTTAAACAGGGAAACAGAGAATGTGCTTCAGGACTCGAGTGTTGGAAGATGGTGTTCTTTTTTTTGAAGATTGTGTTCCTACCAGGGAATCACAAAAGGAGTGCAGGAGAAGTTAGATGTGATCCTCCAACAGTGGGAAGGAGAGGCATTCTAGGAGGAGGGACCAGGGAGACACAGAGGTGGCAGAAGGAGAAGCACGATGTCTGTAGAGTAGTGAGGAATCTTTTTACCTGGTGTTCAGGGAACACTAAGAATTCGTGGCAGGCAGGTGTAGAAAGGTGGGTTGACGGAAATGGTGGACAGATAGACTGCCAGATGAAAGAATTAGAATTTAGAGGGCTGGAGACAGATGGTCTGGAAGTACCTTCTCCGTTTGCGGGGGGCTGTGATAGAGGGGGTCTGGTAGGAGCAGCATTAACTCAGAGAAGGCTGGGCACGCTTCAGTTTAACAGGTGAGGGATGTGGGGAAATCTGTCCGTTTCAGCCCAGAGTTTCAGGGGACAGAGAGAAAGTGAGGGGAAAATAGGGAGCAGCTGAGTGGGGATTTTGGTTAGGGGTAGAGAATTCCAGAGCTTGATAAAAATGCCAGTGAGGAAGGGGATAGAGGTGGGTGGGGGATATGCCCTCTGTTTCAGGCAGTGACTGGGGAAAACTGTTCCACTCACATCGCAGTCTCCCTGTACCTGGGATTTAGGTTGTAAAGACATTTGGTGAAGAGGAAAGTACAGAAGCAGAAGTATCCTTTAGAGTCCTACAAATCCCCTGTAAGATACAGAATGTATGTATAGCACTGAATTCATCCGGTATACAGAAAGTAGCTGGCTTGTATTTCGGAGTCATAGTGTGTGTATTTTGAAGCTAAACTCCCATCTAACAGGGCAAGGCGACCATCCTGGGGGGACAGAAGCTATGAGAGTGATGGCAGGATGTGGTTGGTACCTCATCGCCCGTCTCAGATTCCCAGGGGGACACAGACTCCTCCTCCTCCTCCCTCTCCTTTGTTCAGTGGCTGTTGTGGAGGACGCAGCGCTGAATTTGGAAATCGTGGAGAGGATGTGACTTTGCTGTATTTGTTCTCTCTTTCAGTAGTAAGTCTATAGGGATTGAGGGCTTGATCTTTGTCATAAAGCCAGGGCACACGATTCTTGGTGTGTATGTGTGATACTTGCTGTCAGTGGTCTTCATAGTGATTTTTAAACCATTTCACATGGTACTTTGAGCATTAAGCATACCTTATGAGTCTTTGTTAGAGCTTAAGTAGTAATGAAACGTCTCAGATTCATTCTCGTTCAGGAAACATTCATTAAATATCTTTTTGGTACATGCCTGTCATCATTTAAATATACGCCAGACCCTGAAAGTCACAGGGATTCATCAGACAGGGGTCACGTCCTCAAGGATCCGCTTGACCAAGAGAATCTCTTCTTTTTCAATTCATGTTACTCTTATTTATTTCAGCAGGGTACGATAAGGTCACACACACACACACACACAAAGATTTTGATGGGGGTGGAGGGGTCTTTCCCCCTTTTCTTGTTTAATTTAGCAGGGATGATAGAAGCATCTTTGGCTGAAGGTGAGAATATTGGGGGTGAGGGTGCATAGATCCTTCCTATGGAAGGGCTAGCAGAAATTCAGGTGAGAAATCTGAATCAGCCTTTCTGCTTGTAGTGCATTCTGTTTCCGAAGTTGGTGAGGACTAGCCTTGGTGTTGCCGTGGGGATAGGGACTTAGAAGGAGCCACCGTTATCAAGTCTATTTGAAACTCTGAGAACCTTTGATCCAAAGGGAAGTGGCCGGTAATGGATCCCAGGGGGGGTACTTGGGGGTTTCAACTACCAAACCCTGCAGGGAAGGGGCCGAGGAAGTGACCAAAATATAGAGCAGTGTCGAGCTCTTCACTCTACCTGTTTAAAGAGAGAGACAGAGACCTTCTGGCATCTATGTGTTCTAGTAGAGACGTGCACGGAAACAGATGATAATTTTCTAGGCTTTGCTTTCGAATGGGTTTCTACCAATTGAATAACTACCAACATTTCCATTGCAATGTAATTACCAGGAAATAAATGCCAGGGATTTTAATTTTCTCACCTCCTTTTAGCAGAATGTCAGAAAACAGGATGATCTTACTGTGAGGTCTGCAGTGAGAAAGCTCATAAAGAGCCAGGACAGTAGCCCTTGCTACCTTGTAAATTGTTGTAGGAAATGGCTAGTTATCTGACAACCATTAAGAAGGGTCCTCCGTGCCTCTGGGTCAAAGGGGTGGGGTGCGTGGTGGTGGTCGGATCCACTCATCTGCGGAGAACTGGCCTCGCCGGTCTTTCTTCCCACGGCCCTTGCCCCCTGCACCCCGTCTCCACCACCTCCTCCTTTCCATTTAGTCTCTAACACACCTGCTCGCTCTTGTTGAATGGAACTTTGGTGTTTGGGGTCATATATGCTCTTTTGCGATCTAGAACGTGCCCTGATCAGCCATGCCTATTTATCTCCTTTCCTTCAATTTTTTGACATCTTTGGACGAAGTGAAGCTCACATCAGTAGGTTTTTCAAGACAGAACTCAGGAATTTCTTCCGAGTACTTGAGTTGAGGCGTTTGTGTTTGAGTCTGGGGCTCACATGTTTGCCCGATGCCTTCTTGGATACTGGTTATTTTCTTGCTCTTATTAATGAACATATGCACACATATGTTTAAAAGGTACTTGAACAGCAAAGAAGGACTTTAAAACTCTTTGCATTCAGACGAGTCATCCAAACTGCATTTCCCCTCCAGGAGTCTCATTTGGGGATTTTACCTTTCTCTGACTTGCATTAATTTCATAAAAAACCCCTTTAGCTCATGGTTGGCAAAGATGATGCTCTCCACGGTATACTCCTTGGGTATAGATGCGGCTCTAAGAAAAGACGCGTCCTGAAGGTCCCATCCTTATGCTTGTATGCACAAGTTGGCATGACTACGGGGTCCGCTTCCTCTGCTGGCTGGAACCCGGGCTATTTATAGTGTCTTTTCTTGGCTTCTGAGTTAGCGTATCAGCGTGTATTTATGCAAGGGAGAGCTCCGAGGCCATATAAGACTGTAGTTTAGCAACCTAGTAGCCTCATTTGCCTTCTGCGTATTCTGGATGCAGGAGAGTGATATTGTATTTTGCCAACACAGAAATGGAACGGGAATGGAGCGACAAGACACATTACTCCAGCTTTGCTGAAATCACAGGTGATGTAAGCATGGCATGAGGCAGAGTCTACACAGGGAGAAGAATCGTCCGAGGATGAGTGGCAGGGGAGTCGTCCCAGATAACAGGGCTGCTGTCAGTGGCACTAGATTAAATCTCCCGTCCGTTCCGTTCGCAGGTGGACAACACCTCAAATTCCTGCTCATCCCTCGAGGCGTGGATGTTTTCATTGAGGCCAGTGGCTTCCCATAATGATGCCAGGGCAGGGAGGGCGATGTCACGGAAAGAACACGGGCCAGATAAGACTGGCCTTTCATCTTGGGTCCTGCAGTCACGAATCTGGTGATATTGTAAAGGTCAGTCTCCCCAGTCTCCAGTTTTGTCATCTGCAGAATGGGAAATTTACATCCTCCCCTCACAGGGTGGTTCTGAGGGGCAAGGATCATATAAACCATAAGCAAAGTCTGGCACAGAGCAGGTGCTAATCAAATCCTGAAAACTCCCGAGAAATAAAAGTAAATGGAGCATAGGCAATCTTCTCCTCAAGGATCCCCCATTAAGGTTTTTAGCCAAGTTGGAAAAAAAGAGACCAAATGTATCTTTGGGATCCATTTCCCTCCTGCCTCTGCACCTGGCCTCCAAGGGTCATCTTGTCCTTTAAATTCTCCAGCTGATAGAAATCTAGGAAAGTGCAGGCAGGGCACTCTGGACCTGCCCAGCCCTGGTTTTCCTCCACACTGTCGTGTTCAGAGTCTCCTGGTCTGAATTCCCCCCTCCCTGCTGAGCACCTGTATTGAGCATTTTCTTTTTATATTTCCAGTACCTAGCGGAGAGTCTTGCAAATAATGGGTCTCAATAAATGCTTGTTGAATGAAAAAAAAAAAAATTCTCCATCTGAGTAAGTACCTAGATCGGGAGGACCTCGCCTCAGTCTCCTCCCGTCTCCCATAAACTTTCCCTCCAGGGCAAAGCAAAGCTGAGACTTTAAGAGATTCTCACAGCTGGTAAACAGAATCTTAATAGTGAGTAGATGTAAGCCCCTAGCTTTGGTTAAACCTCTTTCCCTTTGTGGCATTTGGTACCTTTGCTGACAGTATTCGGCTAAGTTTTAGCCTTTAGAGAAAATAACCTACTCGGAGTGCTTATTTGCCATTCTCTTGTACGGCCAGGAGTCAGAGTCTGGAAATTTGAGGTTAACCTAAACAGAAGCCAAATGAATCCTAAGAAGGCCTAGTGGCCCTTGTGGGCATTTTATAGCACACTGTGTGCCTTTGTGGTACAGGCTGATTTGATTTGATTTTTTCCCTTTTTAAAAATTGAAGTGTAGTTGATTTACAATGTTGTGTCAGTTTCAGGTATCCAGCAAAGTGATTCAGATATATTCTTTTTCAGATTCTTTCCCATTATGGTTTATTACAATATATTGAATATACTTCCCTCTGCTCTACATCCTTGTTGTTTATCTATTTTATATATAGTAGTGTGTTATCTCTTAATCCCAAATCCTCAATTTATCCCTCCCCCCCGCTTTACCCTTTGGTAACCATGAGTTTGTTTTCTATGTCTGTGAGTCTGTTTCATAGATAATTTCATTTGTGTCATAGTTTAGATTCCACATATAAGTGATACCATATATTTGTCTTTCCCTGTCTGACTTAACTTCACTTAGTATGATCATCTCCAGGTCCATCCGTGTTGCAGCAAATGGCATGATTTCATTCTTTTTTCATGGCTGAGTCATATTCCATTGTATACATGTACCACATCTTCTTTATCCATTCATCTGTCGATGGACATTTAGGTTGTTTCCACGTCCTGGCTATTGTGAATAGTGCTACTCTGAACATTGGGGTGCGTGTATCTTTTCGAATTACAGTTTTCACCTTTTCTGGATATATGGTCAGGAGTGGGATCGGTGGATCATAGGGTAGCTCTGCTTTTAGTTTTTTAAGGAACCTCCATACTATTCTCCATAGTGGCTGCACCAGTTTACAGGCTGATTTTCGTATCAAAGAGTGGGTCTGCGGGGGAATGACAGATGGTATAAAGCTAGTAGGGGTCCACTGGGTGACTGGGGGAGCAGCCTCCCCTGAGTAGACCATGGGCCGCCTTCCCTTTGGCCCACTTGTGTCTGGAGTGCTTGTTTACCATTTGTGAACGTTGGTAGAAGAGGTACCTAAGCTTGATAAAATTTTATAGAAACATACTGTAAACTTTCCAAGCCTTCAGTCATAATTTGCTGTATTGCTTTTTTTCTAAGCAGACATGTCACAAATCCTCATAATAGAGAATGTGAGAAAAGTCGAAAAAAGAGGAAAATAAAAATCACTCAGAATTCCCTCCACCTAAAGGTATAACCATTACTAACATCTTGGGATCTTTCTGCGCAGATCCTTTTACCTGTCCCTCACATACATTCACCTATATGTGATTGTTACACACGTGTGTAGCAGTTGGGGAAACAGTGTACAAACAGAACTGTAGTTATCCTTTTATTTTTGTCGCTAATAAGAGACAGAAGAGCGAGGTGGTTGAGAGTCTGTGCATCTGGACAGACCTGTGTTTGAATCCAGCAAAGTATCATCTGATGGTGGAAGGACCTTTCGGCTCTCCCTTTTCTCCTCTGTCAACTGCAGATACCAGCACCTCCCCACACACCACGGAGTTGTGAGGGGATTCGTGAGACATTCTCTTCAGCTGCCTTAGGCTCATCTTGGCTGTGACAGTGTCTCAGACTTACTTTGTTTTTGATGACTTTGACAGTTCTGAGGAGTACCACTCATGTATTTTGTGGAATGTTCCTCGAGTGGGATTTTTTTAAATGGAGATTTCATTCACATGCCATTAAGGGTCACCCTTTTCAAGTGTACAGCCAACTAAATTTAAGAGAGTGCTTGGGTAGCTTGATGTTGTTCAACTTAAAATTCATTAACCAAATCATGTTACTTAAATTGTATACAGAGTACTTCCACATAGGAAGCGTGTTATTTAAATTCCATTTATATGGTGAGCTCAGCTGCTTCTGGTGAGCGTTGATTTGAGCAGAGTTATAATGCGTTTTGGCAAAAGGGACCCAGAAGGTCATCTTGGGTTTGCTGTTACCCTGGAAATGTTGAAAGGAATGAATTTGTTCTGGCATCTTCGACTGTTTTGGACACAGTTTCTAGCAGGGTACTTGTTTTTATATACTAACTGAAATAGTACTGATGTCAGAGTAGCTTGCATTTGGAATACAGAAAGGAAAATGGAAATACATCTTTTACCTTGATGAAAGGCTGGCAACAGACGGGCAGAGATGATCAGAAAGTAGAAATCAGGGTGTGAGAGTGGGACTCCCATTTGTGCATCTTTCCCTGCATACTCAGCACATTCATTCATTCAACAAATCTTTATTCAGTGCCTACCACATGCCAGACACTGTTCTTGGTGCTTGGGATACAGCAAAGAGCAAAGCAGATAAAACCAGGTTCTCATGGTACTGATGTAGTGGTGGCGTAGACAGACAGTAAAGAGATCAGCGTGTGTCAGGGGTAATAAGTGGTTTGAAAAAGCATAAAATGGGGTCAGGTGATACAGAATCGTTCACGAGATGTGTTCCAGAAAGACCTCTTTGAGTTGACATCTCAGCAGAGACACATATATATTTGCTTGAACGTGTGTCTACAACATGGAAGTTCTCTTGGGAATGAAGTTCATTCAATCAAAATCAGTCCCCAGAAATGCAGTAGTTTGTGTACAGCTGTCCCTGTGCACTGCTCAGGTCAGTAGGACGCACCGTCCTGGCTTCCAAGGAACTTCCTGCCTTGAGTGGGAACAGGGTGTTAATTAATTAACAACAAGTCCTTTCGTGACAAACTGCGAGAAGGGCTGGGAAGGAAGGGCGCGGGTTGCTGTGAGGCCTAAGAGGGGAGGAGAGGAAGCCAGTCCAATTGGGTGGTCAGGGAAGGCTTCCTCGAGGAAGGGACACAAACCTGAGAGTCAACAGAAGAGGTGGAACGGACAGAAGTGAAGAGGGCTTGGGAGGAAGGCCAAGGATCCTGGGTACCAGGAACCAGGGAGAATTATGAGAGAAATCTGCAGAGACAGCAGCACCTAGAGCATCAGTTACCTGCAAGCAAGAGGAAGTTCTCCGTCACTTGATGCCGTCATATTCTGGAAAAATGGCTATTCTTCTGATCACTATAAATACCCAGTAAGTGGTAGCACACGAAAGTAAGTTCATCTGAAAAAGGCCATCCGGTTGACTTGTTTGGACATTCTTGGAATTTAGAGTGTACTTTCGATTTTGCAAAAATAACTAGAACGTCCTATTACGTATCAACTTTTTGATTCCTGGTTCGAGTAGCCAAGAATTAGAAGAGATAGATCACGTGACAGGGTTTTAAAAATGATTGTGTTAATACGAAAAAAAATAGATTCTTTTTAGGAAGACAGTCTATAACTCAAGGCGTAAAGGGTTCTTTTTTTTTTTTTTTTTCTTTCCTTTTTAAAAAATGTAGTCGTAAGGGAAATTTTAGAGGAGGCGTTGGGTTGTATTATACAATATGGTTCTTAGAGGCAAAATAGCCCCCAGGGAATGTTTTTTAATCTAATAAAATGAATTATCTTTGTTTAAAGCTCTTCCTCTAGTACATTCAGTTACTTAATGCTGTGCGTCAGCCTTTAAGACTGTTTTGATATGGCACACTCAAAGTCCAAAGACTTTATAAAGACTGAACAATGCTTTCGCTAAGGATGCAAAAATGCCTAATCTCTCTGGCTTTTAAAATGTTTCTGCCTTTTTAGGAGAATCTAGATGTGATTGTGGAGTCGTAGTAAATGAAGGGCTCACCCCAGTGGTGGTGGTCAATGATGCCAGGGGGAGGGGTGTGGTGTGAGTTTCCAGGACTGTTCAAATCATGTTTGGATTATGACCCTTTCATGCAGATAGACAGCAGGCCTTGTCTAGTGACATCTGCATATACTCAGTTTCAGATTTTCATTCGTTCAAACAGCAACAGACACCCCCCCCAAAGTTCCAATTATTATTTAAATTCTTCTTTCTGAAGCTTCAAAATTTTGATCAGCTTTGAGCCAGAGGACCATCTTGTTTGTATATTTCTAATCAATTTTTTTTATTATGAAAGTCATATGTGCTTATTTTGGAAAATTTGGGGAATACAGGAAAGTAAAAGGAGACAAATATCTAACATCACCCCTAATATCTCCTTATAGCCTATGGAAAGGCTATTTAAATGAAAATAGTTTTATTATTTTTTCTGATTATAAAAATAATATATAGAGGTTGGGATTAACATATGCCACAACTATATGTAAAACAGATAATCAACAAGGACCTACTGTAGAGCACAGGGAACCCTTCTCAATATTCAGTGATAAGCTATAAGGGAAAAGAATCTGAAAAGGAATCGATATACGTATATGTATAACTGAATCGCTTTGCTGTACACCTGAAACTACCACAACGTTGTATATCAACTGTACTCTAATATAAAATAAAAATTAAAAAAAAAACAATATATGATCAGTACAGAAAAGAAAGGTAATATGTAATGAGATAGCCACTGTTAAGATATGGGGTTATTTCTGCTCTGCGTGTGTGTTTCATATTATAAAACTTGAACTCAGATCGGTATCAGGATAGACTCTGGGAAGGGTTAAGGAATATACTTTAGAGGCTTGTCTAGTAAAAAAAAACACAGTTCTTCAAAGTGGTTGCATCTTGAAAAGCTTGAGCTTTCCCATTTTGATAATATTCTGATCTTTTCAGACTGGCTAATTTCATAGTTTTGGTTGGGGGCTTTGAGGGCCTTACTTTGGAAGAGAACTGAATGCTTATGAATAGTCCATTAAAATAGTTTCTAAATTATTTAACTAATAATTCATATTAATCGAAGAGGGATTTGAAAATAAATAGAACAAAAAGGAGGTAAGCACACATGACACAACTCCTCGGGTAATGTATTTTTATATCCTTCCTTACTTTTTGGATGCACATATTTGAGTGTGTATGTGTGTATTTTTTTAAACATCTTTACTGGAGTATAATTGCTTTACATTGTTGTGTTAGTTTCTGCTGCATAACAAAGTGAATCAGCTATACATATACATATATCCCCATATCTCCTCCCTCTTGCGTCTCCCTCCCACCCTCCCTATCCCACCCCTCTAGGTGGTCACAGAGCACCGAGCTGATCTCCCTGTGCCATGTGGCTGCTTCCCACTAGCTAGCTGTTTTACATTTGGTTAAAAAAAAAAAAAAAAAAAAAGGTTCTGAAGAACCTAGGGGCAGGACAGGAATAAGGACGCAGATGTAGGGTATGTGTGTATTTTTACACAAAATTATTTCATATTTTTTGCGTAATACTGTTGCTTACTTTCCTCATTAAGTTGAATATTTTGTACCTTTTTCCATTTCGCTCAACAAAATTTTCTATTAGGAGTTCCAATGGCTGTAGAGTAGTTGGTTCTCTAGTAGTACTGTAGTTTAAGCAATTTTTGTTGTAACAACATTTGGGTTGTCTTCATTTTTTTCCCATTATTACTGGGAGTACAGTGGTGAATAGTGGTATCAGATTATTGCCTGGAGATACCTTTCTAGAAGTTGAACTGTTCAGCATTTTGAGTATGAATATTTTTTAAAGCTTTTGTTTTATTGCCAACTTCTCCTCCTGGAACGGTGGACACACTGCCCCCACATTTTCTTTCACATCTTCATCAACATTGGATATTGTCATTCTATTAAATTGTTGCCCACCTACTAGGCAAAGCAAATGTCTCTTGGCTTCGGTTTCCCTATATCCTGCTCATTTTGATACCATATTTTTTACACACTTCATTTGACAAGTGTTCATGGAAAACCTGGAGGCATATTCTGTTAAACCTCAGCACTTGGATGATGACCCCAAGCACGTGTTGCAAACAAGATGGCAGTGACTTCAGATTCTGATAGTGGTGAATGGGAAAGGGAGTGTTGGAAACTTGAACTTGTTCATATTTCTCTTCAACATCATGATGGGTGTTCGTTCATGCCACTCAATTAGAAACTTATTCTTTCTGAGGGGTGTGTTCCCATCGTACACAACAAACAATCAGACTATCCAATTTCTGAATCTATATTCTATGTACATTTAGTAGTAATCATTGGAATTTGAGGAGATTATGTGATTTGCTATTAAAAGATTTAAGTTAAATTTTATGAAAATTTTTTTTTCAATTTCCAGATTTCAGCTTTTGCTCATATTTAAGGGCTGTAGAATCCTATAAGTAGGGGAGCTTTAGGACATCTTGCCCCATATTCACTTGTTTGGAATCTAAGACAGGGAAGGGTAAACTGGCTTGCTTCAAGTTAGAGGTGATTGCAGAGCTCCAAGGAAAGTATGTTTGTTGGTGTCATGCCTCTTGCTTGTCCCTTGTAGCTGAGCATGTCAGCCTGCAAGGAAGGATGTCAACTTCTCCCCTTCCACCGTACAAATACACCCAAGATGTGGACAAACTTCAGGTCAAAACAATTGAACAAGCTGAAGCATCCCCTTTGGTAAAGATGAATATTGGGGCTGGGGAATGGGGTATAAAGGTGACCCTTGTGGAAATATTCTTTCATTGATACCATCACCTTTTAGGTATTTCTCTCTTCCTAGGGTTCTTTTCCTCCCACTTGGTTCTTCTAAGAATTACATTTGTGTGTGTGCATAACTCTTAGAAGTCATAGATGACATTTATTTTCCCTATATTTCCCAACACTTCATGTGGCCATCTCTGCCTCCCTGCTTTCCCGTGCCTGTGAAGGTGAAGATCCTGACCCACTGCCTACAAGAGATGTGGGTCTCCCTGTGGGAGGAGATGCTTTGAGGGGAGCCGTTCTTCTACGGAAGAGGTTTTGATCTATGTTCCTTGAATAAGTCTTTCTTTCAATGTGAAATGAATGATTCACGTGGGTTTTGAACCTATGACCTTATTCTACAGGGTAGTGTGCTTTTCCCAAACTAGCTGAAGAGTTGATGAAATGGGACCATAGTCAACGTCACAGGTTGGGTTCTCTGCGAGGCAGACTCTGAGACAGAGTTTAGTGGGGTTAGTAGGTTTATTGTATTTTTTAGCGAGTGCACTTGGGTCCAGCACTGTTGGAAAGGCGTGGCGCTGGGAAAGGAAGCAGATGTGGAGATGCAATCAGCATCAGTGATCTTTGGGCAAGTTTTCTTGTATCTTATGTAAACGAAGACAGGACAGTTGGCCCTGAGGATGGAGATAATGATTTTTATCTCATTGGTTAAACTCCAGGAATTGGCATTTGCTCAACAGGGACAGAATACATCCCTACAAATAAAAAGAGACAGAATAAAAAGAGATGGAATGAGCTGCAGCTTTCATAATGAGCCCAAGTCTCCATCATTAATAGGTCTGCAAGGGGAGGCGGTTTCTTGTAGGCAGTGATAACACTTTATCCCTGTTTGAGGGAAGACTCACTCCAGGTCCCTCTTTCCTTCCAACTGTGGGTTGAAAACCTTGAGCACCACACGTACTCCTCCTCGTGTGGGATTATGGGTCAGTGGTCACAGATGAAAAGGGACATGGGTCAGACAGGTCCATCAGGGCTTGTCTACTGCGTCATGCCAGCTGGCTCCTACACAAAAGAGACCTGCTAAGGTCCGCAAGTGGGTCTTGACATTGACCTGTCCCTCTGGCTGCTCTAAAGGAAGGCTTGCTTCTTTCTAATCAGTTTCCCTGGAGGGGGTCAACATAGCTGATTGAAACAAAGCTACTCTACTTACTGGTAATAGTCCTGTTCAGAGACCCTCGTTGAAGACCATTTTAAGTGTGTGTGTGTGTGTGTGTGTGTGTGTGTGTGTGTGTGTGTGTGTGAAGGCTCCTGTAAAGCTCAGATGAGCAGTGGGGATGTGGTAACTTGCGGAGAAGCCCTGGGATGACCTTCTTACCCCCTGAGCCCCTTCATTGTTGGAGCTCTGTGAGGTCCCAGCCTGTTTAACTCACATGTGTATCCTCTGTACTTCTCAGAATAGCAGGCTCTCAACAAATACTAAAGGGACTCTTACATTGGCTTTGTACCATGACCCGGGGGGGCAAGAAGAGCTGTGTAATAACATAGACATATTCACATGGGCTTCCCCAGATACGGACGGTCCAAGAATATGATGATATAGGAGTAGCTTCTAATCCCTCAAGGATATTCCCTCCAGCTACTCTTTCAGTGGGAGAAGACCCAGGGACTTCCCTGGCGGTCCAGTGGTTAAGGCTCTGCGCTTCCAATGCAAGGGGCGCGGGTTTGATCCCTGGTCGGGGAACTAAGATCCCACGTGGCATGTGGTGTGGCCCCAAAATTAAAAAATAATTAAAAAAAAAAAAAAAAAAGAGGAGAAGGTCCAGCCACCCACCTACCATGTTTTCTCTATCTGCTTCTGAGATCTAACCCATCTAAGTGACCCCCCTGGATTAAGTGTGGGAGACTTGGCAGGGGAGGGAGGGTGTCATGGAAGATTTCCCGAAAGAGGCAATGTCTTACTGAAAGTTCATGATAGAATTTGATAGAATGTATCCAGGCAAAGGCTTGGAGAAGGTGGCAGTAGTGCGAGCGGGGTGTGGGGATTTGAGGGAGGTGGAGAGATGGGGAAACTCTCTCATGCAGCATAGTGTGTTCCAGAGACTGAACGTTAAGTGTGGGTGAGAGAAGAGCAGGAGAGGTAAGGTGCGGATGTATCATAAAAGGTCTTAAAGCCAGTTAAGGAGCTTGCCCCAAGGGCAATGGGAAACTCTGGAAGGGTGTTAAGCAGGTGTGGGGCATCCTTGGGTCTGGTTTTGAAAGATCAACTGGTGGCAGAGCAGAGAATGCACGGGAGGAGTGCACAGTGGACGCAGCAGAGACCTTCCTTAGAAGGTTAAGGTCAACCACGTGCAGGATGATGATGATGTCACGAGCAGGTCAGTGAATGTGAAGGTGAAAAAAATAGATGGGTTTGCAAAATACTGAAAGGAAGAATGGACAGGGCTGGGTAGCTGGATATTTGCAAAGTACTTTTATATTCCTCTTCTCGTTTGACAGTTGAAATAACTGTAGACACATAAAATGGAATTCTTATCTATATTGCATGATTGAAGGAACTGAGGTTCAGAGACGTTGAATGACGTGTCTGATGGCAATGTCAGGGAGCTGGTACAGGAACTAGAACTTGAGAGCAGCTGCCCTGTTGTATTGCTTCTCTCACAATCCTGTGCTTCTTGTTTCAGTGACTGCGTGAGGTTGGGGGAAAATGAGACACCTCCAAATCTGGTTTTCTTGACCTCCACATGTTAAAAGGATTAACATGTTCCCTACAAGATGCACTTGAGATAACTAGTCTTGAGGCAGGGATCTAGGAGGTTAAATCCTGAATCCTGGACAACCACCTTCTCCATCCATACACTGCTTCCACTGATGCCCCGTGGGTCCAGAGGCAGAGAACAAGGCCAAAGGCCCCCCTGTGTTACTCATCTGGGCTTTGAGCCAAAACCCCAGTGGATCTGATGACTTGAACCGTCAAGGACTTTTTGTCTGTAGTAAGTGGCTTCCTTTTTAAAATTTTGCTTAAAAAATAACTCACTGAGGTAAAACTCACATAACCTAGAGCAAACCGTTTTGAAGTGAACAATTCAGTGGCATTTAATACATTCATAGTGTTGTGCAACTACCGTCTCTCCCTGGTTCCAACTTAGTTCCATCCCTCCAAAGTAAAACTCCTTCCCTCTTAAGCAGTTCCTGCCCATCCTCCTTCTCTCCCCCCAGCCCCTGGCAACCACCAATCTGCCTTCTGTCTCCATAGATTTATCTATTTTGGATATTTCATATAAATGCAATCATACAATGTATTGCCTTTTGTGTCTGGCTTCTTTCGTTTAGCATAATGTTTTAGAGTCATCCACACTGCAGCATGAATGAATACTTTATTCCTTTTCATAGTTGAATAATATTCCATTGTACGGATGTATCACAGTTTTTTTATCCATTTGTCTGTTGATAGACATTTGGGCTATTTCCACCTTTTGGTCATTGTGACCAGCACTGCTATGAACATGCAAGTATGTATACTTGTTTAAGTACACGTTTTCAATTATTTAGGGTACAGACCTAGGAATAGAATTGCGAGATTGTACAGTAATTGTATGTGTAACTTTTGAGGAACCACCATACTGTTTTTTATGGTGGATGAACATTGTACAGTGATGTACAAGTGTTCCATTTTCTCCCCATCATGCCAACACTTGTTATTTTCTGGGTTTTTTTAAATTATAATAGTCATTATAGTGGGTGTGAAGTATAAATGGCTTCTTTGTATTAGGCCATTCCTGCTTTCTACTTGAGGAAAGAGCCCCCTTAAAGCAGAAAGGAAATAAGGACAACCTTATTTTTTCAGGAGGAAAAGAAATCTTCCAGGGGCTTGATCCTAGAAGGACCCTAAAAAGAATTCCTTCTGGAACTCAGGACTTCAGTCCCTTGGTCTGGCCTCGTGAGCTCCCCACTCTAGCGTGGAGGGTGGAGGTTTCGCCTGTGCGGGACTCACTCCTGTTCTCTCTCCTTGAAGGTGGGATGAGTTGGCAGACAAGCGAGGACGGTTTGTAGGAAGGAAGCCAAGGCTTTCTGGACAAACAGGTCGTCTTAGATTCATTCATTTAGGCAATAAATATTTGTGAATCATCTGTGATGTACCAGGCATTCTTCTAGTTGCTCACGATCGATCAGTGACTGAAATAGATACATTTCCTTGCTTTCATGAGCTTTCCTTCTGGTAGAGGGAGATAGACATAGAACAATTAAATGTAGTAAGTAAATTGGATAGTTCGTTAGAAGGTGATAAATGCTATGGAAAGAAAAAGAAAAAGTAGAGTATGGTAAGAAGGTTCTGGAGAGTCGGGATGGGGGTCAGTTTGAAGTACTAAATAGGATAGCAGGGTAGACCCTTTTGAGGAGCTGGCAGTTGAGCACAGACTGGAAGGAGCTGAGTGTGGTGTGATTCTCTGAATCCAGAGATTTACCCAGATGGTCCAAGACCCACCCTGCTGCTCTGGTTCTGCTAGTAAGTGACATCTTAGTCCCCACTTGTTCAGGTTTTTCATTTTCATAGTCACATTTTCTTTAATTGAAGTATAGTTGATTTACAATGTTGTGGTAGCTTCCGGCACATAGCAAAACAATTCAGTTATAATATATATCTATTCTTTTTCAGATTCTTTCCCATTATAGGTTATTCCAAGATATTGAATATAGTTCCGTGTGCTATACAGTAGGTCCTTACTGTTTATTTTATACATAGTAGTGTGTATCTGTTAATCCCAAATTCCTAATTTATCCCTCCCCTCTCCTTTCCCCTTTGGTACCCATAAGTTTGTTTTCTGTGTCTGTGAGTCTGTTTTTGTTCAGTAAATAAGTTCATTTGTGTCATTTTTTTAGATTCCACATATAACTGATATGTGATATTTGTCTTTCTCTGTCTGACTTACTTCACTTAGTATGATAATCTCTAGGTCCATTCATGTTGCTGCAAATGGCGTTATTTCACTCTTTTTCATGGCTGAGTAATATTCCGGTGTATATAGGTACCATATCTTCTTTATCCATTCCTCTGTCGATGGACTCAGTCATCTTTTGATGCTCATCTGTCTGCCCCACCTTGCTCAGCTGACGCACAGGTGTTTCTAGCTATGACAAACTGATAAGCGATGGTGAAGACTGAGCACCTCAGGGCCTTGAGCAGCCCTAGGTCCCTGGGATGCAGGAAGCCAGGTGTGAAGGAACAGAAGTTTCCCAGTTTAACTGAGATGGAGACTCAGAGTTGTAAAGACCTGTAGGCCATCACTGGATTTGCTAGGGATTTGGGTTTTTTGTGTGTGTTTTTGTTTTTGTTACTCTCTCCTCTGGAAGGAACTACTGGAAGATTTTGGACATATTTACAGCTAAGAATTCAGATCATGTGTAATTCTCAGTCGCCCCCTACATTTCTGGTGTTGTGCCCTGAGGGCCCCCAGCAAAGACTTGAAGCTGGCCGGGTTTCTCTGTGCAGTTTCCTCCTTACACGTTCATTTTGAGACAGGAGACCATAGCGAGGCGTGGGGAGTATGGCAGAGATGGGCTTGTAATCATGTTGTCATCAGGAGATTTGCACTTGAAAGAGGATTCGGAGGCTGTATCCAGATTGGACTTCACCTCTACCGACCTTCCACTATTCTATACTGAACATATATTCATCATGTTCACGTGTGCATTATGAAATGAACATACCTATCATTATGCTTTTAGCGGTCCCCATCATGGGAAGCAGGGGAATAGGACATGAGATTTCATGATGTGGGTTCGCTTTACTCTAGGTCCATTCATGTTGCTGCAAATGGCGTTATTTCACTCTTTTTCATGGCTGAGTAATATTCCGGTGTATATAGGTACCATATCTTCTTTATCCATTCCTCTGTCGATGGACTCAGTCATCTTTTGATGCTCATCTGTCTGCCCCACCTTGCTCAGCTGACGCACAGGTGTTTCTAGCTATGACAAACTGATAAGCGATGGTGAAGACTGAGCACCTCAGGGCCTTGAGCAGCCCTAGGTCCCTGGGATGCAGGAAGCCAGGTGTGAAGGAACAGAAGTTTCCCAGTTTAACTGAGATGGAGACTCAGAGTTGTAAAGACCTGTAGGCCATCACTGGATTTGCTAGGGATTTGGGTTTTTTGTGTGTGTTTTTGTTTTTGTTACTCTCTCCTCTGGAAGGAACTACTGGAAGATTTTGGACATATTTACAGCTAAGAATTCAGATCATGTGTAATTCTCAGTCGCCCCCTACATTTCTGGTGTTGTGCCCTGAGGGCCCCCAGCAAAGACTTGAAGCTGGCCGGGTTTCTCTGTGCAGTTTCCTCCTTACACGTTCATTTTGAGACAGGAGACCATAGCGAGGCGTGGGGAGTATGGCAGAGATGGGCTTGTAATCATGTTGTCATCAGGAGATTTGCACTTGAAAGAGGATTCGGAGGCTGTATCCAGATTGGACTTCACCTCTACCGACCTTCCACTATTCTATACTGAACATATATTCATCATGTTCACGTGTGCATTATGAAATGAACATACCTATCATTATGCTTTTAGCGGTCCCCATCATGGGAAGCAGGGGAATAGGACATGAGATTTCATGATGTGGGTTCGCTTTACAGCGACGGCTGATTTCAAGTCTGTCAGAAGATGGTTCGTTTCGGAAACAAAATTTGCTTCCCGTTTTAAACTTGTAGCTTGACATTCAGCATTTAGAGAACGGCGTGTAGTCTGATGATCAGTATGTATGTGGCCTCTCAATTTTATTTAATTTTTTTGAATTTGAAAATATATGGCTCAGTAGAATGAAGACAAGATGTTGCTTTAAATATCGTTTCTTTAAATATCCTGCTATTGCAAAGGAAGAGTTCAAGATCGTCTCCGGAATACTTTCCCAAAATGTAATGGGGTTTGCTCTTTTTCACTTCAGTTATTTTAGGCAGTCATTAAACAATTGTTAGCCAGTTTAGTCAGTTTATATAAAGCTGCATATTTGGAGGCTTTCAATGCCACAGGAGAAGTTCCAGTGCAAACAGAGGAGAACAAAATCGGTGCTTCAAACGGAAGCGCCCAGCACGGTCCCTCATTCCAGGGGAGGAAATGCTTACATGTACAAGGTCACGAACATAAGCCAACTCACCCCAGCAGTTAGAGAGAGTTCTGGGTGCTGCATCTCTTCAGGTTACCGGGAGGGGCCCAGAGGCCAGGTCCCGCTTCTAGGTCCCCAGGGCTCAGCTCGATTCACTTCGTTCTGCGGTCACAGATGATGTCTCAGATCCTGCTAAATAGCTCATAAAAGCATTCCACTCAACAAGAGAGTGTGGGTCATGAGCTGCTGGCTCCCGGCCAGCGGGAAGCTTCACAGCCCCGGGACCGGCGTGCCAAGAATGTCCTCTGTTCAGACCGTCCTTGCCTAATGCGGCGGGGACGGCCCTTGCTGAGAGCGACACCTGCCTTTGGTGGTGAGCCTGGGAGCTCACTCCTCCCCATGGCGACTGGCTCTGACAACGGTCAGTTTCTCCCAGAGCTGCTGCTGCAAAAGGAACACGGAGTAAAAGCTACTGCTGCTTCCTGTGTAACATCCGTGAACCTGGATTGACCACGTGAGTCCCTCTTCTGGGACAGAGCAGCCTAGTCCTTGTTCATGAACTAAAGTGCATTGGTATTCTTGAAAAGCAGCTTTCATCTGTCGTCTCTGCGATGCCGTTTTCAAATTCGGGGTTCCTAGCTCCTCCCACTCACAGGACAAAAAGTAGCAAGAGTAACACGAGTAACAGCTGACACTTTTTAAGCACTGCCTACATTCCAGGCTGGGTTTTGCAGGTTTTATATATGTTAACTCATTTGACCCTCAAAGGAGCCCTGTCCAAAGGAAGCTATGATTAGTATGACCATCCTCGTTTACAGATGGGACACAGAGAGATTCCATGGCTTAAAAGCCCACAATCTGATGTGAAGTTGCACCCACTATACAGAGCTGTTCAACCACACAAAACAGATACAGCGACAACAGGAACACATTTTTGAGTGCGTCCTTGGTGTCGATCACTTGGTAAAGCAAGACTTGCCTTTTTCAGTCATCTCATGGGTGTCATCTCATCTCATGCGTGTCTAAAACAGACATCTTCCCAGCAGAGGGGTACCCTATCTCTTCTTTTATGCCACCACTGTGAATGAGAAGCCTTCGTATGTGTGGTCCACTTTGTTCTAAAATTAATTGGGGAAGGCTTTAGAACAGTTGTCTTCCAGGCAACCAAGCTTAAATGACCAGTTTCTCCATGTTCCTGATTTTTCCAGTGCAGAGGCTTTTGTTTCCATCCTATTCTGAGTCTTTCTTGCTCTTCCTGGGTTTGGGATGCTCTACGAGGATTCCCTCCCCTGCCCTTTCCTCTCTTTTTTCATTCCGTCTTGGGCACCCCATCCTGCCTCATTGCTACCCAGGCATTGCGCTATGATAATGATCGTGACATTGGTCAGTAATTTTCAGAGTTCTTTGATGGCAGGGACTGTGTCTCATTCATCTTCTTTGTTCATCTAGCACGTAGCATTTGGGCCTGGCACATAGGGAACACTCCGTAAATGTTTACTGAATGAGCAAATCCCTTCCTTCCCCTTCCTTCTTTTCCTCTGCCAGTAACCTACTCCAGACACTGGTTGTTATTTCATGCCGAAGGTATATAAGTTAGAATATTGTTGACTGCAAGGAACAGCAAAGACAACTCAACCTGGCTTAGGCAGTAAGGAATTTTATTGGCTGACAGAACTGGAAGTCCAGAGACAAAGCAGGCCCCGAGATGGGCTTCATCCAAGCACTGCAGTGTTTCTTTCTGATTCTCTTGGCCCTGTCCTCCTTCGGCCAGCAGCGTGGTGGTTATAAAGATTCAGATCCTCCAGTCCAACCACAGCGACATCCAACCTGTGTCTTCAGAGTGCACTTTTCCTGGAAATGTCTAGGAAATATCACTTTGCATTTCATTGCTTTGGATTGGCTCACAGATCTGTCCATGAACCAGTTCTTGAAGCCAGAGGATTGCTGAATTCTGAATCGTTTACAGCTGGATTTGGGAACCAGGCCACGGCATGAAGGAAGGGATTACTTTGAGATAAAAATACAGTTGGATCACTTCTCCTGAAGTTGGCCTCTTATGGAGGATAGATAGAAAGCTGAATAAACTTGGGGGTACTGTTGAGAAGGGCGATGGATTTGGGGGGTTGTAGCCATTAATATTCAGCCCACTGGGCTCTGCAAAGCTTCCTAATTGGTGTCCCTCCCTCTGGATCCTCCCTCCTTCTAGTCCTTTCCATATAAAGCCACTAGATTAATCTCTCTGAAACGTGGCATTTATGATACAAAACTGATGAAGACGTTAACTAATTCCCCAGTGCCTCCTGGAAAATATTCTGACATTTAAACCTCCAGTGAAGATAATCCCATTTTATTCTTGCAGATACATCGCCCACTTCTCTTGCGTACTAAAGCTGGTGCTATGAACAAATGTTTGTGTCCCCCTCAAATTCATATGTTGAAATCCTAACCCCCAATTTGATGGTATTAGGAGGTGGGGCCTTTGGTTGATAATTAGGTCATGAGGGTGGAGCTCTCATGAATGGGATTAGTGCCCTTATGGAAGAAGCCCCAGAGAGCTGTCTAGTCTCCTTTCTGCTACATGAGGATGCAATGAGAAGAAGGCCGTCTACAATTAGAAGAGGGTCCTCACCAGAACTCAACCAGGCTAGCACCTAGTCTCAGACTTCTAGCCACCAGAACTGTGAGGAATACATTTCTGTTGTTTATCGGTCACCCAGCCTACGATAGTTTGTTACAGCAGCCTCAACTGATAAGACAGTTGGGCTTTGGCCAAATGGGTTTGCTAATTATCCTCTGATAATGTTGGTTCATACCGTTGCCCTTGAACTTTCGTTTTCTCCACCTGGAATAACTGCCCTCCTCTGTGCATATCAAAGTCCTAACCTTGCTTTCAAGATCCACCATAAGTTGTTCTCGCCGAAGCATTTTATGACCACTGTGCTTTGAATCAATCTTCCTCTATTCTCAAATCTATAGCATTTATGAAGATAGCATGGCAGTCCACACATGTTGCTTTGTCACACTGAATAATTTTTCATTGGAATTTCTTTTTCTTTTCTCGCTAAAGGTAAAATCAAAGATATATGTGCATTCACGATCCTCCTAATATTTAAATTACTGTCTTGCAATTGGTCAGTGCTCATTGACTACTTTACATGTGCCCGCCGAGAAAAGTGGTAGCAAAGAAGCATGGTGAAGGCGTTGAAGATATGAAGGTTCTGTCCAGCAATTTGAAAATCAGTAGCACAAATATTAACTGACAACCTACTATGTATCAGGCGCTGTTCACGGTTCTGGAACTTACGGCAGTGAATCACCAATGTCTCTTCCCTCAGTGAGCTTGCATTTCTAGTAGAGAGACAAGCCAATTAATATATAGTAAAATGTCAGGCATGCCAACTGCTGGAAGAAAAACAAAGGAGGATAAGAGGACGGGGGGCTGATATTTTGAAGGTGGAGTTAGCAGGGAAGGCTTCTGATCAGAGGCCTGAATGGTGCCCCAGGGGATGATATGGGACAGAGGGAACCTCCAGATCAGAAGCCCTGAGGAGAAACCTTGCTTGGCATGCTTGAGGGCAAAGCAAGAAGGCTATAGCATGGTTGGAGGGCGCCGATGGAGAAGGAGGGATGGGAGGTGGAGGTATCCAGGGCGCCAGACTGTGGATCATGTAGGGCCTTGAGGGCCATACCTGAAGTTCAGTTTTATTTTAAATGATGCAGGAGGGCTTTGAAGGACTTTGAGCAGGGTAGTGGCCGGACCTGATTTACATTTTGCGAGAATCACTTTGTCTTTTGTGCGGAGAAGAGAGTTTCCGGGAGCCTGACTGGAAGGAAGAAGACCAGAGAGGAGCCTGTTGTAGAAGAATAGGGAAGAATGAGGGCGGCCTGGGGTAGAATGTTGGTGGTGAAGCTGGGGTGAAGTGGTTGGATTCTGTGCATGTCCTTTGGAGGTAGAGGTGGCAGGATGTGCTGATGGATTGGACGTGTGTGTGATTATTAATGAAGATAAATAAATAAGAGACTCAAAGACAAGTGAGATAATAGTGGCTTTTCAAATAGAATACTTTAAAAAAATTTTATGGAAGTCCAGTTGACTTACAGTGTTGTGTTGATTGCTGCTGTACAGCAAAGTGACTCAGTTATACACATGTATGTATTCTTTTTCGTATTCTTTTCCATGATGGTTTATCGCAGGATATCGAATATAGTTCCCTGTGCTCTACAGTAGGACCTTGTGGTTTATCCATCCCATAGATGATAGTTTGCATCTGCTAATCCCCAACTCCCAATTCTCCCCTTCCCCCTCCCCCTCCCCCTCGGCAACCAGAAGTCTATTCTCGCCAAATAGAATACTTAGTTTATGGTTTTAAAAAATCGAATAAACACTTCTGAACAGTGAACATTTTCAATGATGGATGGTTATGAAAACGTGTCCAACAGTTCCAAGATTATTTAAAAATACTAAATAAATGACAAAATAAAATCAAAGCAGACTTAGAGTGATCATTTGCATTTGTGACACTGTTTGCTGTTCCTAAATCTCTATAGTTTAGACATCTTTTTGTTACATTGCATTAATTAGACTTCAAAAATTTTGCTGTGTGAAAAATCTTCATTGTAGGAGTCATGAATAAATTGAGAGTATTTTGATTTATATAATCCATATATTGTACCAACTTTTAAAATTCATCCTGCTCAGTATAATCTTTGGTATGTCATCAGGCTTGTCTGAAATTTGAGTATGTCTCCTTTCCATTGATAAAAGAAAGGGGAAGTTTGCTTGAATGAGTACACAAGAATGAACATAAATACTTTAAAATATTAAAATCTAAAACTCCTATAAAAATAATCCTTTGTTTTTATAATGTTTAGGCATGTTTTCTGTAGTATCTGATTATTCATCATTTTACCTATTTAAATGAATTGGTTCAGTTTTTTTTTTTCCCCCGATGAGGTACTGCTTACAAAATGAGACATTTTGTATTCTTACACCAGATTTTTCTAAGAAACTCAGAACTTTATCAAATTCATAAATTTTTACAATAATTTTATAATTGTCAAGGAGGAATTATTTGTTGTCCCTATTTCTTAAGTAGGGACAATTTAAGAGATGAGGAAATGCCATTTAGAAATTGTTTCCTCATGCCTCCATGCCCACGGTAACCTCCATCTAGAACACCTTGCTTCTAGAAACAGCAGATTTTTGCACTACATACATTTTTTCACTGAGATTCACCTCCATGACATTCAGACAGACTCTTTACGTTGGGGTAAGATTTTGGTTTTGATGGGATAATCAGGCTGATTGTTCACTGACTGTGGTTTTATGGCCAAACTCAATCTGTTGGATGATAATTTTTTGATGTCCCTTTAGGGGAGTTATTATTTGTTTACTTATTACTTATTAACTTACTTCTTGGAGCAGTTTATCTCTGCATTATTACTGTTTTATTCCTTCAGTATTGAGGACTATCTTTTTCTAGCGACTATGGTTGCTTGTTTATTAGAACTTTGAAAACAGTGGGCCTGTTAGATTTCTCACCTACTGCCTTCTGACAGGCTCAAGTATCATTTTTAAACTCTTGTACAATCTGAGGACCAGGTAGAACAGAACAGGTGGAATTTCAAGCCTCCCTGCTCTGTGTCTGTTCATCTGCTTTGATTCTCAGATTTTCTTTGACAAGTGACCAAATCTTTCATTATATCGTGAAATAGAAAATGATTAAAATACTAATTTGGATTGAAGGACTCTTTCACGAAAATTTCACCTGATTAGTTTTCATAGATGGTTCCCCAGTTTGGTGGTGGTTGGGTTGGAGAAGGGAGAGTACATACTTTGGTCTCCTGAAGTAGAAGGCAGAATTACTTTTGTTGGGTGAAGGAAGTCAATGAAACAGTTACCTGGCAAGACCAAAAAAAAAAGTTGATTGTGGATGGCTTCACAACATTGCCAGTATAACTTTATTGATTCCTTTGGGTGGGATCAAACAGGACTGCAAAGAAGGTCATCTTGCATGGTTTGGAAGACAAGTGTTCTCAGGGTGAACAGATCTAATTTCTAGTTTCTTCTCTGGAGATGATTGAGTACTTATAACTATCTTCCTTGTGCCTTAAGTTTCTTCAACTCTCAAATGTGGCATCTGCTATGGTCTGAATTCTCCCCTCAAAATTCACATGTTGGGCTTCCCTGCTGGCGCAGTGGTTGCGCGTCCGCCTGCCGATGCAGGGGAACCGGGTTCGCGCCCCGGTCCGGGAAGATCCCACATGCCGCGGAGCGGCTGGGCCCGTGAGCCATGGCCGCTGAGCCTGCGCGTCCGGAGCCTGTGCTCCGCAGCGGGAGAGGCCGCAGCAGAGGGAGGCCCGCGTACCGCACACACAAAAAAAAAAAAAAAAATTCACATGTTGAAACCGTAACTCCCAAACGTGATGGTATTAATACGTGGGGCCTTTGGGAGGTGATTAGGTCATGAGGATGCAGCCCTCATGAATGGGATTAGTGCCCTTATAAAGGAGATCCCACAGGGCTCCCTTGCCGCTTCTACCATGTGAGGACACAGAGAGAAGACTGACTATGAACCAGGAAGAGAGCCTTTACTGGGCCATGCTGGCACCCCAGTCGTGGACTTCCCAACCTGCAGAACTGGTAGAAATAAACTACCCAGTCTCTGGTATTTTTGTTACAGCAGCCCCTAAATGGACTAAGAAAACACAAAATGCTATAAATGTTGAGAGTCTCTTTACAGTCAGAGAGACCTGGTCTAAAAATCAGCTCTGCCATTTGCTGCAAGTTATTTCTTAAGTCCTCCAAGCCTTCCTTTCCTCCTCTGTAAAGTAAAGATAACAATACACAGTCTCTAAGGATTTCCAAAAATAGAGATAATATAGATTATGGATTTAGCGTAGTGCCTGGAACAGAGAATCGCTCCATAAACAGCAGCCAAATAGAATGAACTGAGAAGGCTGGACCAGAGTCCACAGCTCCAGAATCACATTCAGGCGCCCCTGGGGGATGCTGATCCATGCTGTGTGATGCCTGTACAGTGTAACCTCCATCTGAAATCCTGCAGCTCCTAGAAGCAGGAGGTTCTTTGCCCCTGCTAACTTTGTCTCAGGAGGCATTCACCTTGTAACCTGTGATGTTTTTACATTGAAACATTGTCTCGCCATAGATACTGACCTTGTGATTAGCTCGGTTTCATATTGTCTCTGTTATTAAATAAGACAAGGTTTCTGTTGATTAGAAAGCTGTTAACAAGGTGCTCATTAACAGAGCCATCACTGAACACTGCCTCCATTGATGCTTTAAGCTTCTGTCACTCACCCTCTGAAAATATCAGACCATGCAGCGCGGGAGCAGGCTTTGGCAATATTCTGCAGTGTCCCGTGGGTACACAGGAGGCACCAGGAAATAAGCACGTGGCCTCTGGCCACAGCATCCAGATCCGATTCTCAGTGAAAACTTGGCTCCTTCTTCTGTATTCCACTCAACTGCAGGATGTAGACATAGTCAGGCTCACCCTAGAGAGGGGGGAACTGTGATGGAGTGGGACCACAGGGAAGTCGCACAGTGGGCAAGCTGAGGCCAGAGGCACAGCACCTTTACAAGCCAGCAGATCGATGGGGATGGTGCTAAGCGTGAACCCGCGATTGAAAAGGGGGTTTGCACCTTGGCTGGTAATTAGCCTTCCCCTTTTTTATTGAGATGTAATTGACATGGAACTTACAGTAAGTTTAAGGTGCACAACACGCTGATTTGATGCATGTGTATTGCAATATGATTGCCACTGTAGTCTTATCTGTCATCTCTGTCCAGTCACATAATTATCATTTCTTCTAGTGGTGGAACAATTAAGATTTAGTCACTTAGCAAGTTTAATGTTTATAATACAAATTTGTTGTCTATAATCCCTGCACTGTGTACTAGAGCTCCAGGATTTATTTATCTACCGGTTATGCACATTTATGCCCTTAAAAAACTGTCTGTCCTATTCCCCCCACCCCCAACCCCTGGTAGCTACCATTCCACTCTCTGTTTTTTCACGCTGGGTTTTTTGTTTTTTAATTTATTTACTTTTAAAGTGAAAGCAAGTTTATTTAGAGAGATACATATTCCAAAGGCAGAATGCCGTCTGTCTTGGAAGGCAAAAGTGCCAAATTTGGTTTCTTAGATTCCACCTAGAAGATATATCATACAGTATGTTTGTCTTTCTCTGTCTGACTTATCTCGCTTAGCATAGTATCCTCAAGGTCCATCCATGTGGTTGAAATAGCTACTTTTTCCTTGTTTGATGGCTTTCTCCTTTCCTTTGGGTAACACACCGTGAATGAGGGCATGAAAGCTTTCATTACAAAGGTAGTAGTTTTATTCGAGATTGAAAGGTTTTGTTATTTTCCATATGACCTCAACTAATTCCTTCAAAAAAAAAGATGACGCAGTGAGGGAGAAAGCATAAATAAGTGAAGACCCACACATATATACATATACAAAATCCAAGTATACATATGTATGTGTATCTATAGAGAGAGAAATTTAAAAGTGACATGTGAATGATCGTTGATTATTTTAGCAGAGGCTAGAGAGAGCAGCACAGTTACGTATATGGTAATGAAGAAGGAACGGCAATCGTGTTGTAATTTCCCTACTCTGCTTTTTTTTTTTTTTTTTTTTGCAAGTGACAGCTATTATGCAAAGCTGGTCGTTGGAATATAAAACACTAAATAAACAAAGAACTGTCGTTTTATTATAGCATTTTATAGACTCTGTCTTTGGAAATATTATAAAAACTTCACAATCCGTGTTTCTCTGCTTCTGCCAATTATCCATTATGTTTGTGCTTTTTCCTTTCTGCCTAAAAGTTTCAGCAGGAAAATACAGTCATTTTTGTAAAGGTTAGATTTATAAGGCTCAATAAAAACAGGTTCATTCAAACAAAACAGCAATCAGATTGCAAAACAGCAAACACAGGAGGAGCTATCCTTATAGGAGGAAACAATATTAAATTTTAACCTTATGTTGAAATAGACAAAGGGACCTACTGTAGATGTTACAAGTGTTCATTTTGCTTCCACTGCTTTGGTTCGGCTTACAGATGGTCCACGCGATAGCTGCTATAGAAACCAAACCTGTTTCATCAATCTCTCTCTGTTGCTATGGTGTGTTTGGGCTTGCTGCACGTAAACTTTTGTATCAAGTGTCATTCATGTTTTTCATGACTGACCTTATAATGAAGGCTGTCGATTACGCATTAACCAATAGTGTAGCATGAAATGATGTGTGACCACTAAACAACAGTTACTAAGTAGAATAGGTGAACCTAAAATCATTTGTAGATATCACTGTGCATTTGTTAACCGGGCTATTTGAAACTTTAATGTGACAAAGAAAACTTGCTCAAATTCACAGAGGTGGAATCTTTTCTTTTTTCTCTTAAAAGTGTTAGTTTTTTCTTGTAAGGTATAAGATCTACTGAAAGTTAAATCTGTCATAGGATTCAGAATTCCTGCATTGTAATTTCCTTTTTTTTTTTTTTTTTTTTTTTTTTTGCGGTACGCGGGCCTCTCACTGTTGTGGTCTCTCCGGTTGCGGAGCACACCGGACCGGGGCATGAACCCGTGTCCGCTGCATCGGCAGGCGGACTCCCAACCACTGCGCCACCAGGGAAACCCGGGCTGCATTGTAATTTTTGATCTGACGTTTGATGTGTAGCCTTAGGCCAGTCGGCCTCTGGATTTAATGAGATAATGAAACTGTGGCATAATAGATGTATATAGGGTAAGCTCCGGGAGGGCAGATATACGGCCTGTTTTGATTATCCTTGTACATTCAGAGCCCAATTCAGTATCTAGAAAAAGAGGCTGGAACATAGTAAACACTCAAAAGTACTTGTTGAGTGAATGAATCCACATGCCATGGCTTCTGATCACTGGGGCATCTCCTGCTAAAGTTTCTGTGTTAATTTCAAGAAACAATTTCAAGAATATGCCTTGTTTCATTTTAATTCAACAAATATTTACTGAATTCCTAATAGTGGTAAAATGCTTCACTTCTGGCTGGACTCTGTACACTTTTCAAAGATTTGGCTTTCATCATTGGGATTCTGTGATTCTGTATTCCAAATTCTCTTTTACTAATCTGTAGATCTTGAGTGATTTTTTTTTGTTTTGTTTTTGGTTTGCATGTGAAGGTATGCATATTTGAATACAAATTTCCTGATTTTTCCTTTCAAGATACATTATTAACAAGACAGTCGTCTATCTAAGGCTAGAAGCACAAAACTTTGACTCAGACAGACTCAAGCGTAAACGTACTACCTCTGCACCATTGGGAAGGCTACTTCCCATCACTAGCCTCTGTTTTCTCATCTGTATAGTGGGAATAATAATACCTACCTCTTATAGTTACTGTGAGAAGTAAACGAGATTCATAAAGTACTAAGTACAGCAATTAGCTGAGTGAGAGCTCCATAAATGGTAGCTGTTATTCTCTGTGTGTGCAGAGAGGATGAGCTTGCATCTAGTTTGTCGAGAAGTCACACATCTGTGGATTTTATCATTTCCTGTTTCTATTCAATGTCTCCAACTGTGCTGTGCCAGCTCTTACTTTTCCACTGGGTAAGGAGCTCTTAATAACCTTTGGCATCTTCTGTAACTCACCAGTCATTTGGGGCCATTTTAAAAAGTCCGACGCGGTTTAAAATCCCAGATGGGCTTCAATCTGGTCCCTATAACCTCCAGCGCAGCCTCCGGAGTCTTGGAATTGCCGGGGGCTTGGTCTGTGCATCTACTCTTCCCTCCACTCCAGCTCCTTGGAGTTGGGGGGAGAGGGTGGTGTTTAACTCTTTCCCGTCCCTCATCAAAGCCTGACTCCCGTGGTGTAGATGAAAACTCAGGGTAGCGAAGATTTTATATCATCTTTGAGACATGGGAAGACGTCCTTGGTCTTGCTCTGGTCTGGTCTGGTCCCATCTGTGGAGGCTGAGGGCTGCGGGTGGATCCCAGGGAGAGGCTACACCTGGTCTTCAGTTTCCCCATGTCCCTTCCATAGACGAGAATTCTCAGAAAGGGCAGCTCTCTCCTTTTGACTCCTGCAAGCAGGAGCTTTCTCCCCGAGTGGAGATCCACTTCCTTGGGCTGCTGCTAAGGCATCCTTCCAGCAGCTGCCAACACGGAACCAGGGAACCGGTCCTGCCCTGCAGCCCTGCTCCTCCTCTCCCCTGGCCCCCCTTCTCTGCCATGTTCTCTTTATTCCCTGTTGGCAAAAGCTGCTCCAAAATGCCTTCCTCCTCCTTTAAGACATTTCCATGGAAGTGTAGAAGCAAGACACGGACTGTGGCCATGCACTTGCCCCAATCTCCGGACTCTCCCGTGAATCCTCCAACACACTCTGCCCCTCTCCAAAGGGGGCGCCTGGAGGGGTGCGGATGGGGGAAGGTGCTTCCTGCTGGCACGGCCCCTGGGCGGGCAAAGGCTCAGGATGGAGAGGCCCATCTCCTTTTCCTGTTGGCGGGTCAAATAAGACGTGCTCACATATATATATATATATATCAGTAAAATTAAAAAGTCCATTCTGCACAGGGACTGGTATATCTTAGTTAATACACATTGTATCCTAGAGTGTTACAACACATAGAGTTATCCTTTACCAAAAATTAAAGTTTATAACATATGGGAGCCATATGGCACTTAAAGCTTTAATGCACGCACCTGCGGTCCTGGAAAGCTTAGAAAATCATTTGCACACATTCATGTACCTTTTGGCTCTTCATTCAGTGTTCTGTCTTTTCACATATATTGAACATGTACATTCTAATCAACATGATATACTATGTTGCATTTCATAGAGAAAGAACTTCAGCTTCATTTGTTACTTAAGAATAATTACTGTGAAGCAAAGTTATCATTGTACCAACAGGGGGGAAAGAAGAAAATTATTAATTGCTTTGATGTCAAATTCAGCATAGCAGGTTGACGCATGCATGTTTTGTGTGTGCTGCTTTTTAAAAAAAAATCTTGTTTCTTTTTAAAGCCCTGAATTTTTAAAAGATACAAATATCAGATGCATTTTAAAGTCAGAAGGACACTAAAATAACAGTTGAACACAAATACTAAGATCCAGACATATAAATGTGTAAGTAAGCTTTTTTTCTTGATCATTTATGAGGTGCTCCAAAAAGGCTGTTCTTTAAATGAATCTGCTGCTAATCTTCATTTCTTATTTTTTGATCACCTCGTTTGTTAAATTTTAGTCAGCAAATAGACTGGAGTCCAGCACGAGGGAGGTCTCAAGGCCTTTTCCACAGTTATCTTAGCTATTGGAAAGGCAGCTTTCAAGCTTCCTATGTTTGAGAGGGTCTAAGCTGCAGAAGGTACCATGTTTAGAGAGAGAAAGCCACTGAACACAGACAAGTTCTCAGGAATTCTAAGGAATGGATAAATGGACCATTGCACACCAACCCAGGGCGCTTCTCCTCTGCGGAATTCCATGGTATGTGCCATTGTTTTGTTTGTTGACAATGAAATCACTTGATCTCAACTGGAGAAGGCCCATATTGAAATAGAAGCTAAAATATGCCATGCAAAACCAACTTAATCTCTTCCAGATTAGCTGCCTTTTCACGTGACCTACAGAATTGCTTCCTTTGCCTGTGTGGGTCTTGGGCTTGACCGCATATGAAAAATAACGTGAACGTTATGCCTTATTCATGTTTCCAGGGAGATCTGCCTTAACAGTGACCTTTCATCACACTCACAAAAATGTGGCTCAGTTGTTTTTTTTTTAAATCATGTGCCTTGGGCAAGAAAGAGTTTAATGGCAAGGTCAACTGCATGGAGCCCTAAAACTGTTCTTTTGTGGATGGATGTGGTTCTGGAGGGACCTTCTGCTTTAACTTCCAGGAAGGCCTTCTTTTAACTCTCAAGTTTACCTATTTTTGACTTCTACAGCAGGAAATTGAAGTAAGGGTGTGCTTTTCCAGATGTTTCCATCTTTTCATGAACTGAGTGATTTTATAAGCTCATACCTAATTTTGAGCTGTATTACACTGACAATGAAAGGATCTACATGCAAATTTGTAAAAACATGGCATTCTTTTCACATATTTATGCTTTATCGAGTTGGGGAGAACTCATACATATTAGGTATTGATTATATTTATATATAGCCTATTCAAACTTAATGTTTTGAACATTGTATTGTTTTACTTAGTGCCAACAAATTTGTCTTAAGGGCAACATGATACAGGTTTTTTTGTTCGTTTGTTTTCACCTTAGAAACTAGTATTTCCAAAATCATTAATTTTCTTGAGCAGTTTATGTGCTGAATATTACTCTAGACATACTTAACAGGAAAAACCAAATGTAATCTTAAAAAAAAACTCTTTCAAGACCTTTATTTTTTGTGAAGATAAAAATATTCAATTAGTTTGGATCTGCAAAAGAGAAAATAGTATTTTGTCATTGACAAAGGATCAGGAGCTCTTTATAAATGTCTAAGTTTTGAAATGGAGAGAGGAAAAAACAAGGGTGTCTTTTCTGAATACCATCAGGCACTTGAGCTTTGCTAAAGTTGATGAAAAAAATCCTCTCTAGGTTTACAGAAGGAGAGAATGTTTCAACCCTCAGTCTGAAAGTGAACCGTTCTTCCTACCTTGGACACATTTCTGGTGGCTCCGTTTGGGAGCGTGGCAGGGTTGGGGGGCCTGCCAGGCGAGCACTCAGGCTTTTAGACTGTATTGAAATATACTCAGGTTGGTGACTGTAGTCAATTTTAAGCCAGCATAAGCATGTCCAGGGGATGATGCAGCTCTCTGTAGTTCTGTGGAAAGAAATATAAACACACACATAGTATACGTGTGTGTATGTATACACGTAACAATTTTATAATAGTTATCAATAGCATGCGAATTGATTAAGATCAGTTACTGTACACCACTCTGAATTTAGTCCTCTTTGAACAAAGGTGATGACTGTTTTCCCATAGTCTTTGAGAGCTGGTGGAGATTGGGGTGGGATGTGACTCTGTGGAGGCAATAAATGGAGTGTCACTGTTATTAAGAACCTGGGCTTTTGGATTTTGTACAGAGAACCTGGATTTGGGCATTGGCTCTGCAGCTCATGATCTGTAACTCTGGGTCATACTTACCTACCTTTCCTAAACCTTGGTTTACTTGTCTAAAAATCAATGATAATAAAGGACTCTACCTCCTAGGTTTGCTGTTAGCACCCCATGTACTATGAATATGTACTCAGCTGGTTTTGAAGTGTGATGGTAGATGCACCCGTGACTTTCTGCTTAGGCATTGGAATCATCTCCGGAACGTTAGTCTTTGAAATGCATAATTCTCCATTCCTTAGATAAACATTTATTAGGAAATAATTGACTTTCTTGTTTAAAAAATTTATCATGCAATTTTAAAGACATACCGAAAGGCATAAAAAAATAATAAAATATTGTATACCCATCACCATCACCCAGCTTCATAAACCGGATTCATTTTTTTATTACCAACACACTTGATTCTCTTTGTGTAGACCTCCCTTCCCCCACTGGCAGAAATCACAACCCTCAATTTCTGAAATCAGCTCCATGAATTTGTCACATTTTTATTATGTACGTATCTATCTTTAAGGAATGTACACTAGTGAGTATTCTTACATGATTTCCTGTAAGATATATTTGAAAGTTTCAGTTTTATATAAAGAGTAGAATACTACAGTACGCTTCTAACACTTTTTTTTTTTTCCTGCTAAACATTATGGCTGTGATTCATCCATAATTTTACATGTAGGGATGGTTCACTCCTTTTCATACAGTAGAGTATTCTGTTATGTGAATTTAGCACGATTCATTTACTCCTTCTTCTGTAGGTGAGCATTTAGGTAGTTTCTCCTTTTTTTTTCTTTTGGCTATGACAAACAACGATGCTGTGAATACTCAGGTACGTGAGCCCTGGTACAAATGGGCAGGAGTTTCTCTAGGGCAGTGCTTTCCCAACCTTCTCTGAGTTATGGGATACATAGAAAATAATATTTTTGCAGGCTGTTCACAGCTGCAGAAACTGGCCCAGGCTTCCAGACCTCAGTAGATGGATTGAGGAGCTCTGCTCAAGGTAAACTTTGGAATGGAATGGCTTAGCTGTAGGGTGCGCATATTTTTAACTTTGTTAGACGTTGTCAAATTGTTATCCCAAATAGCTGTGCCATTTCTGCATCCCAACCAGCAGTGTATAAGGGTTCTCATTCCCCCATATCCTCGTCAATACTTGGAAATGTTGGATTGTTCACATTTCTGTCCATCTGATCCACTTTTGCTTTTCTGTCTCTCCTTTATATCTTTTGCCATATATCTGTTGTGTTGCTTGCATTTTGTATTGAGTTGTATTGGGTTTTTTTAAATTGAAGTATAATTCATTTACAGTATTGTGTTAGTTTCAGGTGTACAGCATAGCGATTCAGGTTTTTTTCAGATTCTATTCCATTATAGGTTATTACAAGGTATTGAATATAATGCCCCGTGCTATGCAGTAAATCCTTGTTGCTTATCTCTTTTACATATAGTAGTTTGTATCTGTTAATCCCATACTCCTAATTTGCCCCTCCCTCCGTCCCTTTCCCCTTTGGTAACCATAAGTTTGTTTTCTATGTCTGAGTCTGTTTCTGTTTTGTATATAGACTCATACTGAGTTATATATTCCTTACAGTAACCTTTTGTCAGTTCTAAGTGCTGCAAATATCTGCTCTCAGTCGATAAGTTGTTTTCCACCTTTTTTGGACACTTGTAAGTTTTAAATTGTGATGTTGTCAACTTTAACAGTTTTTACCTTTATGTTTTCCATTTCTCATCTTGTAAGAGATGCTTCCCTAGTAATAGAAGGGCATAAAAATACTCTTCTTATGTTTACTTATAATTTTTTTTTCCATTTTTGCTTATTTGTGTTTATGATAGGAGGTAGGAATCTAATTGTATGTTTTCTGCTTGGATAATGAATTGTTCCAGGGCCCCTTATCACATGGTCATCTTTCCCCCCCCCTCCCCCGGATCAGCAAAGGACAGCTCTGTCAAAATAACAAGCACCGATTCTGATTTTATTTTTTTAAGTTTGCTAAATTTTGATTTTGCAAATAGAACTTCAGGGAAAAAAACTGGAATTCTTCCTTTTGAAATGAAAATCACTGGGTTGGAAGTAGGAGGACTTGAGTTCTGAACCAGATTGAGCGGGAGTGCTCTGGTCCTGTCCAGTAGTATATACAGTATATATGATCTAGGGCAAAAGTGTTACACTTTTTGGCTTTGAGCCCAAGTTCAGAGGCTTCCACTTCGGGAGTTTGTGGTAAAGCCCATGAGGAAGAAAGGGAATAGAAGAACCTGCCTCTATAAAGGATCACCTCATGCAACTAGAGGGTCACGTGTGGGAGCAATGTGGTCAGAACTCATTTCTGGTTTGTTCATCTGTGGCTCTTGGTAGCAGGTCACATGGCTGAAAGCCTGGATGTAGAGGAAACCTGTGGGGCTGTTTGCCCCATCAAGGGGACTGAGGCATGGCAGACCCTTGAGGTGGCAGGGACTCAGCTCAGTAAAGTGAGTCCTTAACCTCTTTGACCTTGGTTTCCCCATCTGTTAAGCAACACTGAGCAGCCACTTTCTCATGTCTTTGGTTTTCACGAGGGTGTGGGCTGCAGTTGTGTATAGCATCAGTCACCGTAGAACCAGGGAGCCTGTCCCATGGCTTTCTGAATCTGTTGTCTTTACGCTTTCAAAAATCGGTGCTGTTTCATTTTATAATGGCTGAAAGTCACATTTGGAATAAATGTTCATTTTAGAAGCCTCCAAAATACTACTTTTTGAAAAATTTCCCCACTTCATTCCATAGTGGAGATTATCCTACAAACAAAAGGACTTAGGCAGAACTCTCTACTGGTGGAAATGTGTTCAGCTTTACTGATGTACTTTCAGCAACACCCATCAAATTTTGTGAGTTTCTGAGTGACACTGCTGTAGAGAACGGGGTGGGAAATTATTCTTTCATTTATAACACTGTGGTCATACACACCCCCAAAATATATCTTTTAGGCTACTTGTGAAGAAATACAGTCTAATGGCCAAGAGAACCATTTGGACTCAGATCAGGGATTCAATGATTGCAAACTAGGAGGAGGACCCTGTGGAATTAAATTAACTTCTTCTTTAAGCCTTAGTTTATTCTTTTTTCTGTGAAATAATAAGAGTAATTCATCCACATGGCTCTGAATTTTCAATAAGGTAACACATGTAAAACACTAAGTTGTTTGGTCACATGCTAGCTACTTATATTATTATTGATGTATTTTCATGATTCTTGACTTATTTTTCTTTATTAAATTAAAAATCATCTAACTCACACTGAATTCTTTACCCACTGACCGTAGACTTTTCCCATTTTATTTCCCAATACTCTAAGTTTCTGTACACAGAGATAATATTATTGGCTTATAGCACGTACTTGATCTGGATCAGAGTTTATCTTTAAAAAGAGTCCTCTTTTTATTATTTATACGTGGTGAAAACTGACTGGAAAGATAAGTTTATAAAACTTCTTTTATAATATTCACCTATTTTGTATGTCATATAATCCAAAAATTGTTTGGAAGGTCGATGTCCAAAAGACACATTTTAATGTGTGTGGGATAAAGGAGGCTCCATCTCTTATACGTAAAAAAATGTTACAAAATTCTTTATCATTGTTTCTCCCAGGCCTGACTCCTCTTTCCCAGGTAGTAGGGTAGACAGGGAGGAATCTTCACAGGTGCGTGCAGGGTGAGGCTGCTGGGCCAAGTGGGGGGTGTCCTTGTGACTATACAGGAAAAGAAAGTAATTGTCACTCAGTTTCTGCAGACTCAAATAAAACAGAACAAAAAGCCAGGAGTTCAGACCAAAAAATAATGTTACGTGAGACTTCTTGATTTTCATCATACAATAGTGGAACCACTCCTAAGAGGTCAACTCTACCTCATCTGCAAGTGCCATCTTGGCTGGTAAAATTACATATTTTGAGGATGGCTTCAGGATGGTGGAGGAGTAAGACATGGAGATCACCTTCCTTCCCACAAATACATGAGAAATACATCTACATGTGGAACAACCCCTACAGAACACCTACTGAATGCTGGCAGAAGACCTCAGACATCCAAAAGGCAACAAACTCCCCGCGTACCTGGGTAGGGCAAAAGGAAAAAGAAAAAACAGAGACAAAAGAATAAGGATGGGACCCGCACCGCTGGGAGGGAGCCGTGAAGGAGGAAAGGTTCCCACACACTAGAAGCCCCTTGGCGGGCGGAGACTGCGGGTGGCGGAGGGGGAAGCTCCGGAGCCGCGGAGGAGAGCGCAGTAACAGGG